>NC_089516.1:21741740-22041740 GCF_036850995.1 Saccopteryx leptura
AGAAGAATAGCAAAATAAACATATGCTTAGTCACAGTGATGGTCTACAGAGAGAGAGAGAGAGAGAGAGAGAGAGAGAGAGAGAGAGAGAGAAATCTTAAGTGATGCCAGTCATATTGAGACTGAGAAAAATATCACAATTCAAGGGAAGTCATGGAATTATCATCTCAAGAAATATTGAAATCTCAACTAGGTATCTATCTCAGTCAGGGATTTTAGAAATAATTAAATCAATTAATTTTAAATTCAGGTATGATATTCTCTCCCAGCCCTTCTGGCTTCCAGCAATTTATTAATTTATTCTAATTGTTTCTGTCAATTAGTTCAAAAATAGGTACAAGACAAAGTGTAACACAGATCTCCAATAAGATCATATTAAATTGGGCTGTAAGAAGTACCTACCCAGTTATTTGTATAAAAGAATGGTTCCTGAAAAACAGAGTGATGTTATTTAATGGTTTGTGGAAATTTTTTAAAGTTGATTTACTGTAATACCTTTCTTACCTATTTATACTTTTTTTAAAATATCAAATATGTTATAGATACAAAAGAATGTATATATTATATAGAGAGAGTTTAAAGAATAAAAAATAAATGAACTACTTTATATCAGTGCCCAGTTTTGAAAATATAGCCATACAACATCACATCTTGTCAACTCCCTGGTGTGTAACTTCCTGGACCTCAACTTTCATTCTCCCTTCAGATGTAATCCTGAAATTAGTATCCTTAATTTTATGTTTCTCATTTCTTTCCTTTTGTCTATAGTTTTACCACATATTATACATGTATAACTAAAATATGTGTGGGTTTGGGGATTTTTTTGCTAATTTTGTTACAGAAATGTATTTATTTGAATATATATTTATTTTTCTGTGATTTATTTTTTCACTAATGATTTTTCAGATAATATTACAATAGTGACAGTATCAATATTGACTCATTTTTATTGCTGTATAATACTTAATTATATGAATATACCATAATTTAATTTATTTATTTTACTGTTAATGAACATTTGGTCTATTTAGATTGTTTTTTGTTATTATTAACAATCTTGCAATGACTGCTCCTGTACTAATTTCCTGGGGTACATGTGGAAAAATGTCTCCAGGGTATTTATATACAAAGGAGTTAAGCTGCTAGAACTTCATGCATCTTTTGAGTTATGTTTGATAATGCTAAAATTTTCTGCTTACATGTTAGACCATTTATTCACCCATAAGTATGCTCAACTGTGTCTGTAATCAAGCCTTTAACATTTGTCCACTTTACTTTTCTGTCGTTTGCCTTAAGCTTATTGATTCAAAGGACTATTTTACATATTGTGGATACAAGGTCTTAGCCAATAATACATATTGCAAATATTTTTCCCAGATTGTGGCTTATCATTTACTCTCTTTATGGTACCAATGATTAAAATCAGTTTTTAACTTTAATCTAATAAAATTTATCTTTTTCCTTTCTGGTTTGCACTTTGGAAATCTCTTTGAAATTTGCTTTTAGTAGGGTTTAAGGCTAAAATTTATTTTCTTAAGTTTTTTTTATTTATTCACTTTAGAGAGAAGAGAGAGAGAGAAAGAGAGAAGGGGAGGAGGGAGAGAGAGAAAGAAAGAGAGAGAGAGAGAGAGAGAGAGAGAGAGAGAGAGAGAGAGAAGAGAGAAGGGGGAATATTAGGAAGCATCAACTCCCATATGTGCCTTAATGAGGCAAGCACAGCGTTTCGAACTGGCAACCTCATTATTCCAGGTCAATGCTTTATCCACTGCACCACCAAAGGTCAGGCTAAGGCTTAAGTTTAATATCAGTAAAATACTTACCAGAATAACACTATTTATTATTATATAGAAATTATTAGTATACACACACATAAAATGTATGTATATATGTAACAAAGTTTATTTTAAAGTTTTCAACTTAATTTATTATAAATTTTACTTATCCACCTTATCATGCATAAACAATCTATTCTTTACTTTATTATTTTAAGCAGCCCCTTAAAGCGTTTGTACTTTTTACAATAGGTGATAGTTGTAAATTCATCTATTTGTTTTTGAATTTTTTCTTTGATAGACAATGTGAATTTATTCAGTGACATAAGAGAAACTATGAGATTTTTAATTTTATGAGACATCATCATGCTCATGATTTGTTTTTTGGACAATAGATTCCAACTCAAATGTCCTATGAAATAAAATAGCACATTAAGCACAATTAGTTTTTACTAATTATTATGTGTAACAACCATTTGTACAGATCAGATTTTACTTTCTGAAAATCTCCTTCCACTAGTGCTAATGTCTCTCTCTCTCTCTCTCTCTCTCTCTCTCTCTCTCTCTCTCTCTCTTTACAGAGACAGCAAGAGAGCCAGAGAGAGGGATAGACAGGGACAGACAGACAGGAACAGAGAGATGAGAAGCATCAATCACTAGTTTTTCATTGTGCATTGCGACACCTTAGTTGTTCATTGATTGCTTTCTCATATGTGCCTTGACCGTGGGCCTTCAGCAGACCGAGTAACACCTTACTTAAGCCAGCGTCCTTGGGTCCAAGCTGGTGAGCTTTTGCTCAAACCAGATGAGCCTGCGCTCAAGCTGGTGACATCGGGGTCTCGAACCTGGGTCCTCCGCATCCCAGTCCGACACTCTATCCACTGCACCACCGCTTGGTCAGGCTGTCTCTTTTTTAATAAATCTAGAAATCACTGGGCAGTTGTTGACGAGGAACAGATTAGAAGATTATTAATCTATATGTATTTTCGAAGTGATGAAATAGAAATTCTATCTGTCTGAACTTTTGCTGGTCAGTTTCTGGCAAAGTGTATTCTTAGTTGTTAAAGTGCCAAAACAATAAGTATAAACTGGAATTTGTCCAGGGATAAGAGAGAGAGAAAATATCATTGATTAAGCACTTGATATAGATTAGCCAATGTTCTGGCCATATTACTTAGGCTATGCTTTATTCATTCATTCATTCATTTGACAAATTTTTTTCATGTGCAAGTTCTGTTGTATGAATTGTGATAAAGCAGTGAACAAAACAGACAAAAAGACAAAAAATTGCATCCTGGTGGAACATTAAATGAAAAAAAGAGAGAGATAATAATAGGTACTACTGCCTTAAAGATATATAAAAGTTTATAGTGCTTTAGAAAATAGCATATGGTCCTACTTCTCACTTGATAATATGCATGTGAATCACCTGAAGCTTTTGTTACAATGCAGATTGTTATAGTAGGTCTTGGGTGGGGACCTAAGATTTTGCATTTTAGGAAGTTCCTGAGTGATGCCTGTGCTGACAGTTTGGCAACATGCTTTGAGTAGCAAAAACTGTACAATCAATGGGGTGTGGTGGTGACGAGGGTGTTAAAGGTAGAGAATGAGAAAGATACTGACTGCTATTTTAAATATGATGACTGGGGAGCGGCTTATTAAAAAGTTAATAATTGAAGATGATGAGAGATTTTAGCCATGCACGCATCTATGGAAATAAAACCAGCCAGGGCAGAGGTGTTAGGTGGGAACATGCCTGGCAAAGGGGCCAGTGTAGATTAAGTGGAACGAACAGAAAGAGAATAGTAGATTGGATTTTCAGGGCACTGGGTAGAGGCAGAACTTGCAGGGCCTTGTAAACCATTGTAAGTGCTTTGACATTAACTCTTAGATGGAGACCCACTTCAGGATTCTGAGCAGGGGAGTGACATGCTTTGATTTATGTCTTGAAAAGATCACTCTAAGTCCTTTATAGACAACAGACTATTGAAGGACCAGGGTATGATTAGTGAGACCAATTAGTCGGCTGCAGAATTGTGATGGTTCAGAGTAAGGTTATAGCAGAAGAGATGATGAATGTGGTCATACTCAGAATGAATTTTGAAAGTAGACCCAAGTGAAGATTTGGGCATCCTAGCTATAAACTGTGAGAGAAAGAAAGGAGGAAAGAATGACTACAAGTTTTCTGGCCCAAGCTTCTTGCAGGTTGGAGTTGCCTTCAGGTGAAATTGGAAAGGGTTAGGTTTCCAGGACCACACCAGAAGGAGAGTCCATGTATGTGTGAGTCTTGCTTTAAACCTTTTGTGTGGTTTAAACCTTCAAGTGGAAATGTGGAATAGTAGACAATTGCATATGAGAGCCTGGAGTTCAGGGAAGAAGACAGCACTAGAGGTTGAATGCTCTCTCATAGCATTTTCATCAAAATTCTCTACCATTCATCTTTTATTTTTGTTTTGTCATTAGGGAAATATAATCACAGAATATAAGTGATTGACTCAGCTGGCAAAATGTGGAGTAGAAACTCAAGGCAGAATCTGTCTAGCTCCAAAGGCTACACTGCTTTACAGCTTCAGTAGTAAAAGAATCAATATGGATCACTGTAACTGGTTATACACTTATTCAGAGCAAGTCAAAAATATTTTTAGGCAAGAAAATTAACTTGGCTATATATCTTTTTAGCTGCTGCGTTTGACCACTGTAGACAGATTTAAGTCAGTACTTGGCAGGTTTCCATATGTTCTAGAGTGCTATGCTCATCTGAGTGTGACTTGTTTGTTTGTTTGTTTTTCTGAATCACTCACTTCTGTTATGGCTTATTAGAGGAGAGAAACCATATGGTCAATGATCTTGAGTTTGTACTGAATGAATCTGTGCTTTCTCGGTGTTGGAATTGTAGAGTAGTAGGAAGATGAATATTGTGGCATCCTTATCCTTCAGTGGGATGATTATACAGAATGATCTACATCGTTTCACAGAGGTTCCCAGCAGGACTGAGTTTCATCTGCCCACAGCAATAACCTGCTTGCTAATCCTATTTAGTGGTTTTCCTTGCATCTCTGCTCCACCTTTCTCATTTTTTAAAATTTCTTCTTCTTGGAATAGCCCCTCAAATAGATTGTCTGAACCCAAGAGCATGTCTCTGGCTTATTTAAGAGAAGTGACACTATAAAATCTGCTTAATTGGTCTATGTAGAATAGTTTTTTTTTCTAATTTCTACCAAAGTGCCTGGTAAATAGTCACAATAAATATTGGCCAGACCAATGAATGACTGCAGCTTTTCTTAATGATCATTAAGTAATGATTGTAGCTACTGTGACTATTATTTTAGCCAAATATATTTTAATAGTCTAATCATAGGTTCTCCTTTGTCACTACTGCTGCCAATCTCATTCCTTTTTCTACCTTTCAAAAAGTAAGAATTCTTAAGAATTTGGTATGTGAAGTTCCGATCTGTGTATATGTGTGTGTGTGTGGGGGGGAGGGGGCATTTAACATTTACTTAAATCACACAGTTTTGTACGTATGGTTATGTAACTTGCTTTCTCACTCAAATTTGTGATTTTGAGCTCTATCTATATTGTATATTTCCTGCTTTCTATTTATTATAGTTTTTTTCTATTTTTCCTCTATAGGATTTAAAACTATGAAATTATATTTCTAATTGTAGTGATTTTTGAAAAATCTTTAAGGAACATAAATTTATATTTTATGAGTGACTACAGTAATGAACTAATATTTTAATACTTAAAATTAATGAACTTTTCTACTCTTGTGTCAAAAACATGGGCCATAGTTTACTTTTCCTCCCAGATGTATCTCTTCACTTTCATGATAGTGTTTTCTAGAACTTTAGTTTGAGATTATTTTAAACAATAAAAGTATTTTTTCATTATATTTCTCATCATTGATTCTTATATAAATTAATGAAATTTTATTTTTTCACTTGCTTCTTGACTCTCTTTCTTTAAATGCATTTTTTCTTGTTGGTAAAGCATTTACTTAAGTCACTAGACTATGATAGTTAATCAAGATCTTGACAAGTAGGGTTTTGCCATGAAAAGAGAGAAAGGACAATCTCTGTATGGCCATAGTGTCTGGATTTCTTTTATGTGTGCTGGAATGGTTATGAATTACCTTCTGAAAACTGCTGCTGTTGCTTGAATTGTTTGTAATGGAACCCAAAGTATGGTAAATATGTGTATTAAAAATAAACTTATAAGAAAATTGTACAAACAGCCCATTAAAAAGCTATGCAAAAAAAGTATTATCAATGAACAATTAAGGTGCTGCAACGAAGAATTGATGCTTCTCATCTCTCTCCCATCCTGTCTCTCTGTCCCTATCTGTCCCTCTCTCTGTCTTTGTCTCTGTCACAAAAAAAACCCTAAAAAAAAGACAGTATCATTAAAGATAGTACATTTAATATGTTAAAATAAACAAAGATTTTAGGGTTTTTTGGAAATATTTTCCATATTTCTTTAGAACCTTAACCAATGCCAGCATAAACAAAAGCAATGAAATAGTTTTAAATTACATTTAAAATCATAATTTCAATGTCACCCTGTTAAATTTAATTGTCTAAATAAATAAGTTAATTAATTTTTAAAAACCCATAATTTCTGCATGTGTTTAGACTCAATGACTAGACATTATGAGTGAAATTTTCAATGTTTGTAGATAATTTATCTTTATCTCAATCTGGGAGTCATTCTTAAGTACCAAGTTAAACTGTCGTTTATTTTTTCTCTCTTTAATCCTAATGTGACCATACCCTTAAATTAGTTTTCTAGTTATTAATTTTATGCAGTTTCACCACTACATGTACTTTTTAATTATTATGTCAGTCCTCCTTTTAGTATTCTTTCCAAAAGTTTATCTAAAAATTTAAGTGACTAACGACATATATAAAACATGAAGCTTATGAATGGCAGATAAAGCCAGAAGTCCTTGCATTGCCAGAATCCCACTCTCATGCCTTTCAGATGGTTTATGGTTGCAAAAAAGGTAGGCACTTTTCATTCAACTCTGTTCTTGCTGTTATATGTGAATCTGTGGTCCTGGTTCTTAGCTTTTAGAGGTTTGTATCATTTTTAGTACTTTCAAGACTTCAAAAGTTCAACCCAATTAATCAGATCCTCGCCAAATTTGTGGTTCCTCATAATACTTTAAATTCGGTTATATATTTCTCTTAGCCTAATAATGGAAAAGAGGGGGAGGTGCACTTCTGCCCTCTTCTCAAGACATCATCTTTTTTTTTTTCATTCTATTCAACTTTCTTTTGATATTTCTCTTCCTAATGACCTGCAAGTTTACTTTTTTGGTGATGTTTCCTGAGTTGTATGTCCTTTATTTCTTCTACAAAAAATAAGTGGCCAGATGAATGACAAGATAACCTGGAGATGTTTTCTTTGAACATATGTACCCTGATTTATTAATGTCACCCTATTAAAAATTAATAAAAATTTATTTAAAAAAATTAAGAAAAAAAGTGGAAAAAAAAGTGGCCAGGCTGGGATTTTGCTAATATTGCCATTGTCTGATTTCAGCCGTTAATGAATGTAGAGCAGAACTACATACTCTGTAAGAGGCCACTACAGCATTTATCAGCCATTGTGAAATGTAGACTAATATGACCATTCATTTAGGCTTAAAGTCCATGCCCTGGGCAATCTAAAACCACAAGTATGAAAAATTAAGGCTCTGTCATAGGCCTAGCTGTTATCTCTCTATATCCTGAGACCCTCGGAGCATTATTAAAAGATGACAATGTTAAATGTTAATTTTTATTGCCCAATAGAGTTAATCATACATATACATGAAGAGTCAATTTTCATTTAAACAATTCTCTGTTCAGTATTTATAATTCCCTCAAAAGAACCAATTATACTGAAAGGGATTCAGAGCCTATGGTATTTTTTACTGTCCATTTTCATGAGAGCATGTACTTATTGTGCTGAATGTTTGGAGTTTAGGGTTGTAGATATTTAAATTCTATGTTAAGTTTCTGTAAGATTCCCACCACCCAAATAAACAATCAAGTTTTTAACTTTTCATCTGTACACACACACACACACACACACATTCAGCAGTTGTCAAAATTTTTAGTTTATGCTATTGGTTCTTGTGTGGACAAAATGCTAATTTTAGTTCAGAAACACTAATGTTTTTCTTAATATTGGAAGCTATAAGGTAGTTATTGAAAATATCTAACTAGTGCTAAAGTTTGTTAAAAATAGCCTTTTCTCATGTTTATACTATTATAATTTGAGGTTTCTAAACCAACTTTATAATACATATCCTAATGACTATTTGATACATTATCTTTTTATTCTACTTTTATCTTAAGAGAAATTATGACTTCATAATATTTTTATAGCATCATAATTTAAGTCCACTAAAATGTGGTTTCTAAATAACAGTGAAAATAATATTCCAGTCCCCTGAAAACAGAAGTTCACTTGCCTTTTTAAAAAGGGATAGGTTTTCATTAATTCAATTTGTTTTACTACTACTGAATTTGAACTCTCAATGTAAAATTTTATGAAGAAACATATCTTCCAGTATTTCTTCTGGTTCCCAGAATACCACTTTCTCAAGTACTGCATTTTATCTGAAAAATATATGAGAATATGTAAACAAGCTTGAGACAAAAGCATTTAAATTTGATTATTGAACTGAATTTGAGATCATTTCAGACTGAATTTGAGAATAAAATTAAATTCCAGATGGTAAAATATTAAATAAAATTAAATTTATTATTACTGCAAAAAAAGACCATTTAATAGACCATCTCAAATGTATCTTTTTATAAAAACCACATTGAATGTAGCTTTCACTGATTTACTTACTATTAAGGTGACACTATCTCCTTTATGCTGGGTAAAAAATGAAACTTGAAAAACATTAAAGTGCAACAATGTAAATCATGTATGAATCAAAGTTTTAAGTGACCTAACCAATACTTTAGGTTATCCCCAAAATGTATTTTTTCAGCCATTCATTAAGATACATGTATTTCCAACATTCTTGTTGATTTTTGACAGTTTAATTTACTAGCTTCTCTGATTCTTCCAACAGTGCTTTATTTGTGTGACAGAGACAGAGAGAGACAAAGAGAGGGACAGATAGGGACAGACAGACAGGAAGGGAGAGAGATGAGAAGCACCAATTCTTTATTGCAGCTCCTTCCTTAGTTGTTTATTGACTGCTTTCTCATATGTGCCTTGGCCGGGGGGCTACAGAAGACCGAGTGAGCCCTTGCTCAAGCCAGCGACCTTGGTCTCAAGCTGGTGAGCCTTGCTCAAACCAGATGAGCCTGAACTCAAGCTGACAACCTCGAGGTTTCGAACCTGGGTCCTCCGCATTCCAGTTTGACTCTCTATTCACTGTGCCACCACCTGGTCAGGTCCAACTGTGCATATTATAAAGAATAGTTTTTCTTTATTTCTTTGGTAAATTTAATCATATCCAACCGTAGGAGAAAAATGCTTCCTAACTCTTCATCATTTATTTTAATATTTGTTTATATGCTGTTTCATGCAGGCTTCTTTTCTTTCTGTCTCATACCTAGTTGGAAACAAAGATGAGTCTATACATCTCATAAAACAATCTTTCTTTTTTTCTAGTATTGTTTAGTTATCTTAAACTATAATACCTTATAGTCTACTGTGGTGATGAAGTTGCCATTAAACCATGTAGTGTTTTTGAATGTTTCTAAAAGTGTATTGCAGGACAATGTTTTAAATATTTACTTTTTATTTATTAAGTTTTATTTTTGTATACTTAAGTATCTGTTCTTATGAATATTTATAAAACATTTCCCAGGTTATATTTAAGTAAGGTATTCGAGCCATGCAATAGTTAAAAACTCATTATTTTACGAAAACTCTTTATTATATAGAAAGGGACATATTGGTGTGTGTATGTATATGTATATACATGTGTGGCATATCTGTGTGTGTGTATATATATATACACACACACACTAAACATATAAATGTATATATGCACACAGGCATATATATTTAATGTGTATGTATATAATATATGTATATGTACATATAATATATGTATATATTTATACACAGATAACACAGAGAGGTATATTTATTTTACTCAAGTTCTAGAGACATATATACTATGAATTATCTTTGATATAGATTATATATAATATTTAATTATTTATGTATCTGTATATCAGCTTAAGTATTTTAATCACAAATTTCTATGTAATTTGTCTCTAAATTTCGTTCTGGTCATGGCAAATTTTATATTCTTTGACAATAGCTTTTGTTATCACTAAAAATACTTCTCTAAGGCTAAACTGTTAATTATCTGTCATTTTTGTACAGGGTGTAAAAGAAAAATGAAAAATGATTACAAGAACAAACAGAGACTATTGTAATATCTTTAAATTTCAAAAATATATATTGATATTTTATCCTATTTAAGTTCATCAGAAGCATGACTTTAATCTTTGATTGACTATACCAGAGCACTGCTAAGTAGCAGTTTAATACTGAATGAGAATATATTAATGTAGCTTTTAAAGTGTTCATTAAAAGTAGATTTATGCTGGCCCTGGCCAGTTGGCTCAATGGTAGAGTGTCGGCCTGGTGTGCAGGAGTCCCAGGCCAGGGCACACAAGGTTCGATTCCCAGCCAGGGCACACAAGCACCCATTTGCTTCTCCACCCTTCCCCCTCTCCTTCCTCTCTGTCTCTCTCTTGCCCTCCCACAGCCAAGGCTCCATTGGAGGAAAGTTGGCTCGGGAGCTGAGGATGGCTCTGTGACCTCTGCCTTAGCCATTAGAATGGCTCTGGTTGCAAAAGAGCGATGCCCCAGATGGGCAGAGCATCACCCTCTGGTGGGCATGCTGGGTGGATCCCGGTCGGGCGCATGTGGGAGTCTGTCTGACTGCCTCTCCATTTCCAACTTCAGAAAAATACAAAAAAAAGTAGATTTATGCTTTTTAAAGTTGTGTATTTTCTATGATGACTATTGTTGCTATTGTAGCTATTTTGTGTGCATTTATAAGCTTCCAGTATAAACCTGAAAAAATAGAACTCTAGGTAGAATAATATTGGCACTGTTTCCCTTTAGCTAGTCTTATAAATTGACAAAAGGTATTACTGCTTTTAAAATAAACAGAGCAAGCAGAACATATGCAATCAAGTCATTAGGGTAATCTTAAAAAAAAACACACTTCTTTATTTATTTTTTGACAGAAACAGAGAGAGAGACAGATAAGGACAGACAGACAAGAAGGGAGAGAAATGAGAAGAATCCACTCATAGTTACGGCACATTAGTTGTTCATTGATTGCTTTTTCATACATGCCTTGACAGAGGATCTACAACAGAGCAAATGACCCCTTGCTCAAGCCAGCAACCTTGGGCTTCACTCCAGAACCATGGGGTCATGTCTATGATCCCACGCTCAAGTCAATGACACTGCTCAAGCTGGTGAGCCCATGCTCAAGCCAAATTAGTCCACACTCAAGCTAACGATCTCTGGGTTTCAAACCTGGGTCCTCTGCGTCCCAGTACGATGCTCTATCCACTGTGCCACCACCTGGTCAGGCGAATTCACACCTCTTTATACCAGTGATTCATTGACCCAGCTACATTACAAATTTTCCCTTTAAAGTGGCTTTCACAGGCAAGTTTATAAACCAGAAAATAAAGACTCTTTTATTTATCATTATAAATAATCTTCATTTTTGCCCAAAAACTATATTACCAAATATACCACTTAATCTCTTACCAAATCTGATTCTTAATGATTTTTAATTGTTTCTAAAGATGAAAACAGTTCTTGGAAGAACAAAAGCTTTCAATGTTAAAACTATTGAGAAAGTTGATCTATAAGATTTGAAAGCAGTAATTTCAAATAGCATCATTATTTTTTATTTACAAAGAGGTGGTAAGTAGGGGCCTTCATCAGAAATCCCCAGAGATTCTAGGGAAAGTAGGTCTTGTTTATAAAGTTGAAGGAAACAGAGGCAGAGTGCTATGTCATCATCAGCCAAGTCCGTAACCTTTCAACCATATTGCAAGGACATGGAGCTATCTCAAACATACATAATACTCATTTTGCTTTGTAATATTCAGGAAACACTGGATTCCCAAGCTCCAAGCCCCATGTGCCTTCTCAGCTACCTATATGGCACTCACTCCTGTGAATGTATGAGTGAAATGGCATACTAAGTTGGAACAGAAAATTCTATGAGGTCATGCTTGGGACTGGGGAAAAGACGTGGGCAAGGAAAACAGAATGCAATATTTGAAATAAGGGTCTATATAGACAGTTTGTTTCATGGCTATCTTAGAAAGGCTGAGCCCCTAGGCTAAGGCAGGTACTTTTCACTAGCAGGGATCAGCAGGGATGAATAGGCCACACCTGCAAGTTCTCCATGTGATAACTCAACATCATCCTCAGCAGGCATGTATAGAATCTTCAATATAAGCAGGGAAAGAGATTTAGTGTGTCACTGTATGATACATGGAAATGCTAGGTGCAAAGGAATCTAATGAATGAAATACTAAGTGAATCTTCACAGAGTAAAGTGAAAAAATGATAAAAGTAGGAATAGTGACAAGGAATTACTAAAATTGAATTGATTATTATATATATTTACTTCTTTGTTTATAATTAGTAGGTCATTGAATTATCTATCAGCATATCTTCATCATATCTTTGAGGATTTTAAATATATTGCATCTAAAAATAATCCAGAATAACTTAGAATTGAGTAGATTTCAACACCAAATTATAAAAATATTTCACTATGACCAAGTGGGATTACAACAGTGCTTTGATATTGGAAAACTTATTAATATAATTAACCATATTAAAATGTTTAAGGAAAAATGTACATTAACTCAATAAAATAATTCAATAAGTTGGCAATATATAAAACTGATAAGCAAAAATTGATAGCTATTACATGCAAAAAATAATAATGAATAAGAAGAGTTGGAAATTTGTTGGAATAAGTTAGAAAATGTTATTCTTAAAATGAAACAAAAAATATAAATAAGCATAAACTTAGAAAATATGTAAAACTTATCAGAAAGAAACTATCAAGGCTTTCCAGAAAATACTGAAAAGTAGACTTCACAAAGGGAAATCCCTTGTTTTTGATAAAACTTCTCAACATCATTAACAAATCAGTTCTACCTAAATTAATTTATAACTTGATCCCCCCAAAACATCAATATATTTTGGAGCTGAGCAAATTGAAACTAATGTTTATTTGGAAAAGCAAGTACACAAAATATTTAGGAAAACACTAAAAAAATAGAAAATCTACAATGATGACTAGCTCTACAAGATTTTAAGAGATGCTACAACACCTTGATAATTAACAGATCATTAATGGCATATGAGTAGATAGACCAATGGAATAAAATCAAAAGTCCAGAAATAGATCCAAGTACATATGGAATTTCAATATACAATAAAAATGGTGGCATCTCAACTTACTGAGGAAAAGGTGATTTTTTTAAGTTATTGATTTTAGAGAGAGACAAAAAAGGAGAGAAAGAGAGACGTTGATTTGTTGTTCTACTTATTTATGCATTTCATGGTTGATTCTTGTATGTGCCCTGACAGGATTTCAAAACTGCCACCTTGGCATATTGGGATGATCCTCTAACCAACCGAGCTAAGCAGCCAGTGATTAACAGTAATTAGTGTTGATAAAAAAAAGCAAATTAGATCTCTTCCTTAATTCACATGTAAGAATAAATCCTAAACAAAACAGAAAACTAAATGTACAAAAGAAACCTATACAAATACTAGAAGAAAATATAGGTGAATTCTTTTATAACTTGGATATTGGGAAAAAAATTCTGACTTAAAATTCAGATGCTGTAAATATAAAAATTAACAAATTTAAGTACATAAAAAACTTACAGGAAAAATTCAAAAGGCAAGTGAAAGCTGGGGAAAAGATTTATCACAGATAGAGATTTAATAAACCTAATATATAAAGAACTTTTAACGATTGAATAAGAAACAAAAGTTCTGTAAAAATGGGCAAATATAAACAATTTACAAAAAAAAACCATAAAATTATCCTTAATAATACAAAAAGAGCCGGATCTTTGGTGATGCAATGGGTAAAGCGTCGACCTGGAATGCTGAGGTCGCTGGTTCAAAACCCTGGGCTTGCCTAGTCAAGGCAGATATTGGAGTTGATGCTTTCTGCTCCTCCCCCTTTCTCTCTCTCTCTCTCTCTCTCTCTCTCTCCCCCCCTCTTGTTCTCTCTCTTGTCTCCTCTCTCTAAAATGAATAAATAAAATAAAATAAAATAAAATAAAACAATAACAGAACTAAAAAATTGACATTGCTGCCATCAAAATATCTATTAAAAATAATAATAGCCCTGGCCGGTTGGCTCAGTAATAGAGCGTTGGCCTGGTGTGCAGGAGTCCTGGGTTCGATTTCCGGCCAGGGCACACAGGAGAAGCGCCCATCTGCTTCTCCACCCCCCACTCCTTCCTCTCTGTCTCTCTCTTCCCCTCGCGCAGCTGAGGCTCCATTGGAGCAAAAAGATGGCCCAGGCGCTGGGGATGTCTCCTTGGCTTCTGTCCCAGGTGCTAGAGTGGCTCTGGTCGTGACAGAGCAACGCCCCAGAGGGGCAGAGCATCGCCCCCTGGTGGGCAGAGCGTCGCCCCTGGTGGGCATTCCGGATGGATCCTGGTCAGGCTCATGCGGAAGTCTGTCTGACTGCCTCCCCGTTTCCAGCTTCAGAAAAAATAAATAAATAAAAATAATAATAATAATACAAAAAGAATATTGCGGCCCTGGCCTGTTGGCTCAGTGGTAGAGTGTCAGCCTGGCGTGCAGGAGTCCTGGGTTCCATTCCCAGCCAGGGCACACAGGAGAAGCGCCCATCTGCTTCTCCACCCCTCCCCCTCTCCTTCTTCTCTGTCTCTCTCTTCCCCTCCCGCAGCAAGGCTCCACTGGAGCAAAAATGGCCCGGACGCTGGGAATGGCTCCTTGGCCTCTGCCCCAGACGCTAGAGTGGCTCTGGTCTCGACAGAGTGATGCCCCGGAGGGGCAGAGCATCGCCCCCTGATGGGTGTGCCGGGTGGATCCCGGTCGGGCGCATGCGGGAGTCTGTCTGACTGTCTCTCCCCATTTCCAGCTTCAGAAAAATACAAAACAAAAACCAAAAAACAAAAAACAAACAAAAAAAAAAGAATATTGCTCACTAACAGTATGAGAATTGCACATTAAAACCATATTGAGATACTGTTCTTACCCATCTGATTAACAAAAACTCAAAATTTTATTTTTTTTCCTCTTTTATTTTAAAAAAGAGAGAGGGACAGATAGAAAGGGAGAGAGATGATTAAGCATCAATTCTTCATTGCAACACCTTAGTTGCTCACTGATTGCTTTCTCATATGTGCCTTGACGTGGGGACTGCAGCAGAGTGAGCGACCCCTTGCTCAAGCCAGCAACCTTGGACTCAAGCCAGCAAATTTATGCTTAAGCCAGAGACCATGTGGTTATATCTGTGATCCCATCCTCAAGCCAGCGACCCTGCACTCAAGCTGGTAAACCCATGCTCAAGCTGGATGAACCTGCTCTCAAGCTGGTGACTTTATTGATTTGAACCTGGGTCCTTAGCTCCCCAGGCCGACACTCTATCCACTGTTCCATGGCCTGGTCAGGCAAAAAAGTTCTAAAGTTTAACAATATTAAGGAAGCTATGGAAAAACAGGCATGTTTATACATTGTTGGAATTGCAAATATGGTCCACAAAACATGCAGGAAAAGTTGGCAATATCTAGAGAAAGTATGTATGAATTACATTTTAACCTGGCAATCTCATTTTTAGAAGATAGCTCTTTACCATGCAAATGCACATTTGCACACAGTTCTTCAATGCAGCATTATTTGTAACTACAAAAATATTGGAATCTATCTAAATAGCCAAACATAGCAGATTTGTTGAATCAACTATACTGCATTCACACAATACAGTAGTCAGCAACTATAATGAAGATCTATTGATGAATTAATAATTGAATAAATTCTAAGTGAATGGAAGTCTCTTTGGTATGTGAATTTTGTGTAAAAAAGTAAATAAAATAAGAAGAAACTGGGTATCACCTTATCCAAGTGTTGAAAATTAACATATTTTTTATTGCTGTATAACAAATTAACACAAATTTAAACCACACTTATTTATTAAAAAATCAGGTTTATTGAAATGACACTGGTTAATATAATTATACAGGTTTCTACAACACATCTCTGTACACCATACTGAGTGTTCACTGCCCCCAAGTTAAGTCCTTGTCCATCATTATTAACCCTCTACATTCCTCCACCTCCCAGAAATCACCGCACTGTTAACAATTTCCATGAGTTGTTTTCTTTTTGTTTTCCTTTCTCTTGCCCTTTTTTGCTCAATCCTTCTATCCAGTCGCAAACAGCTGTCAGCCTGTTCTCTATGTATGAGTCTGTTTATTGCTGTATAACAAATTACAGCAATTGAACCTGTATATAATTATACAGGTTTCTACAACACATCTCTGTACACCATACTGAGTGTTCACTGCCCCCAAGTTAAGTCCTTGTCCATCATTATTAACCCTCTTTATTGCTGTATAACAAATTAACAGAAATTCAAACCACACCTATTTATTAAACTGGGGGCAGTGAACACTCAGTATGGTGTACAGAGATGTGTTGTAGAAACCTGTATAATTATATTAACCAGTGTCATTTCAATAAACCTGATTTTTTAATAAATAGGTGTAATTTGTTATACACCTCTATTTTACTTGTTAGTTTATTTAGTTCATTAGATTCCACATGTGAGTGAAATCCTATGTATCTCTTTCTCTGCCTGGCTTATTTCACTTAGTACAATGCTCTCCAGGTCCATCCATGCCATCACAAAGGTAAGACTTCCTTTTTTATGGGCACATACAATTCCATTGTGTAAACGTACTACCGCTTTTTTATACACTCATCTCCTGGTAGGCATTTGAGCTGCTTCCAACTCTTGGCTATTTTTAAATGGTTCAGAAAAAAAAAATACTTTATGTGCATGTATGTGTATAAATGGATAAAGAGAAAGAAGAAAGAAGGATAAATCACATATGGCAAAATGTTAAAAATTGGTTACTTAATAAAGGGTTTTTAAAAAATATTCTTGTAACTTCTATAATTTTGAAGTTATTTTAAAACTAAAAATTAATATAAAAAACAAATGTTATAAATGAACTGCATTTGAACATCTTAGCACAGGGCCTGGCTACACATAGTAAGTTCCTAATAAATGGCAGTTTCAAATACTATCACTGATATTATCTTGTTCTTTTTTTTTAAATTTTATTTATTGATTTACAGCCAGAAAGGGAGGAAGAGAGAGAGAGAGACAGGAACATTGATCTGTTCCTGTATTTGCTCTGACCGGGGGCTGAACTGGCAGCCTCTGTGCTTTGGGTTATCCTCTCCGGCCAGGGCAACATTGCCTAATTCTTGCTTAAAATTTGCATCCAGAAAATTGAACCTATTTATTGCCACTACTTTGGGTATTTTGATGCATTCAGACCAAGAGTACCATAGCATAGCATCTTTATGAGAAAACTAGACAAATTATTACTTAAGAATACTTAATAGCTCTCATTTAAAGTCTAAAACAATTTTAATTGTAATATAAGTGGACAGACTAACTGGTGATGAGAACTCCAGCAAATTTAGTGTCAGTGCATTAAAGGATTGTTTTGGTTTTGGTTAGAATCGCACTGTAGATCCTAAAACAAGGATTCAAGAGTAAGTAGTTTATCTGGGAGGAGATACCAGGAAATATTAGTTGTGGGGATGAGACAGGACAGGGAAGGCATCCAATAGAGGGTTCATAGTCATCAAAGTTAGCAGTAGGGATCTGGAGCTTAATCTGAGAGGGGAACTCTGGGAGACTATAACACAGGCCTCAGTCTACTGAAAGAGGATTGGGATAGTTGTACTCTGACTCCCATCAGTCATTGACTGAGAGCTCCTGGGGAATGTGAATGAATTCTAGGCACTTCCAGACTGCCCTCTGCCCATCAGATTCCCTTAAGCAACCAGGAACAAGAGCTGACTTTTGGCAGACAGAGCTGCATACATGCAAACAAAAAATGCCAAGGGGGCCCTGGCCAGTTGGCTCAGCGGTAGAGCGTCGGCCTAGCGTGCGGAGGACCCGGGTTCCATTCCCGGCCAGGGCACACAGGAGAAGCGCCCATTTGCTTCTCCACCCCTCCACCATGCTTTCCTCTCTGTATCTCTCTTCCCCTCCCGCAGCCAAGGCTCCATTGGAGCAAAGAAGGCCCGGGCGCTGGGGATGGCTCTGTGGCCTCTGCCCCAGGCGCTAGAGTGGCTCTGGTCGCAACATGGCAACGCCCAGGATGGGCAGAGCATCGCCCCCTGGTGGGCAGAGCATCGCCCCTGCTGGGCATGCCGGGTGGATCCCGGTCAGGCGCATGCGGGAGTCTGTCTGACTGTCTCTCCCTGTTTCCAGCTTCAGGAAAAAAAAAATGCCAAGGGGCTCCAGGTGAGTGCCTCACAGCTCTGCTAAACCAGCCTTTCTGGTCACTTCACCCAGCAGAGTAGTTGCAGCTTTATTATCATAAGGTCTTCACCTTAACTCTATTTCTGGAGTAAAACAGATCTGAAGTGAATAATTCTTTCTTCTGTTACTAGCTGAACAACCTGGATGAGTTATTTATTCAAATCTTTGGTTTCCTCATCTGTAAATAGGGACAAAGTGTGCCCTCTTAGAATTGCTTTAGAATTAACAAGAGCGTGCATTTAAAATCTTGGCTTTAGAAAACGCTCAATAAATGTTAGTTTTCATTATTATATTTGCATCTCTGTGTTTATTATTACTTTTCATATAATTAGTCTGTCAGAGATGATTGTTCTATCTTGAACTATAAGATGCACCTTTATCTTTTAAATCAATGTGTACCTTGGCTACAGCAGATCAGAATTGTCTATAGCAAATTAAGACTCAGGACTATAGGGCCCTATTTGCCACCTCTTCTTGAAATTGAGAATTGGTCACTTAGGAAAGTGACATTGAAAAATAAAAATAAAGTGAGAAAGATTGGAACCCAATAATGAAGCTAAAATACTATAAAAAAAAACATAAATTGTGAGTAACGCATAAAGGGAAGAAAAATAAACATTGTGAGGACTGCATTAGACATGCACAGTATACTTTGGAAATATTTATGGAATGGTCACAGTTTGGTTGATTTCATAAGCTACATTTGGTTGGGTACAAGCAGAAAACCACCTATTCTTTTCTACAGTGTCCCCTTCAAATCCACTGTCATGGATTGTCCATCTATGAATGAAACCTCAGCCAATCCCCCTAGCTTGTCAGTGTCATACTATATTAGTTTCCTAGAGCTGCCATGACAAAGTACCACAAACTAGGTGATTTATGAGAGCAGAAATGTATTCTCTCATAGTTCTAGATATAGAAGTCTAAAATGAAGGCATTGACAGATTTATGTTCTCTCTGACGGCTCTAGGTGGTGATCCTTCCTTGCCTCCTAAATTCTGTGGATTGCCAGCAATCATTGGCTTGACATTCTCTACCCCCATCTTCATATAGCCCTCTGACTGTATCTCTTTGTCTTTACATAGCCATGTTCTTATAAAGACATGAGTCATACCAGACTGGGGGCCCACCTCCCCTTCAGTATGACCTCATCGTAACTTAATTATATCTGCAATAGCCATATATCCAAATAAGGTCACATTCTGAATTTCTGGTGGTTAGGACTGCAACATATCTTTTTGTGGGACATAATTATGTAGGCCCATCAACACTTCAACCCCAAATCTTTTTTTCAATGTAAAAAGCCTCTCTTTCTCTCTCTCTCTCTCTCTCTCTCTCTCTCTCTCTTTAGTTCAAGACTGCTTTATGCCTGAAAAGTTGCATAGGGGTGAATGTGACTTCACTTGACACTCTCTCCACCTTGTTATGCATCTCTTCTTCTCCCACTGCCAAAGGTGCAAGTGGGTAAAGGTGCTGAGGTTGGGAGGAGAGAACAGATGAAAGTATCAAGAAAGTTCTTCTTTTGACTGGTAGAATTATTTTGGCTTTGATGTCCTCTAAGGCAGCAGATTACAAATTCTGATTCTTCTCATTAGGTTGTCTTTGTCATTTCTTCTAAAACTCACTTATACTCAAAGTATCACTTACCTAAAATTAAATTTATGGAAAAGTGCTTCCATCACTAACAACCAAACCCTCAGCCCCTTGGTGTATTATTTTACTCCTCAGTTGGGTTCTCTGTACCCTCCAGGCAAGCATTATAGGAGAAGCCTCTTTTGAAATGGAGCAGGCATCCTTCTCCAAAATTGAAAGCAACCCCAAAATAAATGCATGATTTCTTGTCCCAAAAGTCTAAGGCTACTTCCTCAGACATTGATTAGTAAAATTCCAGACACAATTGTCTACCCTCTCCCCAATTACTGTGCTTACACTCATCTACCAGTTCTTTTGGAGGGTTTTCCCTAGGCTACTAAAACCTATTCTCCCCTCCCTTCCCAGGTGGGAATGCTCAAAACCTGGGAATTTCCCCTTAATTCCTGGAAATTTTCCTGCTGATAAGATGCTTTTCTGTCCTACTTTCCCCACTCTCTTACTGGTTTGCCCTGAAAGTGTTTGTTTTTAATGAATCATTTATACGCACATATTTGTCTCAGGGTCAGTTTCCAGAGGACAAAACATGGAGAGACAGGAGAATTTTGATGAAATATTTAAATAGAATTTAGTATGTAAGGAAGAAGAATGATCATCTCGAACTAAAAACAAGAATAATAGACAATTCTCTTAAGACAGCAGAAATTTACATTACACATAAATGGATTGTCATGATTTGAAAATGTTAGAATGAGCTCTTTACCCAGAAAAATCTGTGTACTTGCTTTCTGTGAAGACTTTAAGTGTATATAACCATTTTTTTGCATTGGTTTCAATATAGTACAGTCCTTCTGGAACAAAATTATTAACTTAGTGACTTCCCAGAGCCTTGTTGGCTCTGACAATTGTATAAGAGCACAACATTATCATTAACCTAAGCAATAAAGCTTTTTTGATTGTGCACTGTGCAAAGGACTTTACAATGTGGTTTAATAGATTCACTCCCTGCCTTTTAGAAACATAAGAAAGCAAACTTTCAAAGAGCAATAAAAGAAATCTACTACTTATCATGTACTACAAAGAAGCATTAAAGTAACTCAGAATGAAGATCACTTCAGGAAACATTAATGGACTGCAAATGTTAGTATTTAAAATAAGGAATATTTAGACATGATTTCCACTTTGAATTTACAGATGAGATATAGACAAGAAAAATATATCCATGGCATTTCTACTCCAAAGTGATCCACTTTTCAGGAAACGTTGAAAGCTAAAGAAGGAAAGAAGTAATACAATAAAATGGAAAAAAAATAAATTTGTCATCACAGAACATTAGGGAAAAGATTAGGAAGTAAGTTGGTCAGAAAGATGTGAAGATATGATCTGTATAATTATAGTAATTTTTAATAAAATGATGGAGAAAGAAAAATATCAGTGTTATCAGGATATTAAGAAAACATTTTTGCAGGATAAATTCCAACTATATCATTGATGAAACAAATAATACTTCCTCAGAGAAGGCTGCAGTACAAGATCTAATGTCAGAAATTATTTCTTAAAGAATTAAGGCCACAATACAATATGTAAATGATGTACTATAGAACTGTTTTCTTGAATCTTATAAAATTATTTAACCAATGTCAACATAATAAATTTAACAAATTTTTAAAAGAAGTATACCTGAAAACTTTTATATATATATTATTTTTATTGAATTTATTGGCATGACATTAGTTAATAAAATTATATAGGTTTCAGTATACAATTTTATAATATGTCATCTGTATATTGTATTGAGTGTTCACCACCCCAAGTCAAGTCTCCTTCCATCACCATTTATCCACCTTTTATCCTCTTCAACATCCCCTCAACCCCAATATTTTCTGGTAATCATCATACTGTTATCTGTGTCTATGAGTTTTATTCTTTGCTTAATCTCTTTACCTTTGACACCAACCCTTCAAACCCCCTCCTTTCTGACAGCTGTCATTCTGGTCTCTGTATCTATGAGTTTGTTTTTATTTTGTTTGTTTATTTTGTTCATTAGCTTCCACATATAATGAAATTATATGGTACTTTTCTTTCTACACAATGGAATACTACTCAACTATACAAACAAAATAAATTTTATCTTTTCCAACAGCATGGATGGACCTAAAGAGTATTTTGCTAAGTGAAATAAGCTAGTCAGAGGGAGAGAAAACTATATAATTTTATTAACTAATGTCACCCAATAAACTCAGTAAAAGATTTAAAAACAACCCCCAATAAAAACTTTGCCTGTGTGAATATTGAATACACATTTTCAGATGTATGAAAGCACAGAATATATGTTCCACCCTTTCTTATAATGTTATTGAAAGATATTTTCTATCAGACCTAGAACACCGCCTGAGCAGGTGGTGGCGCAGTGGATAGAGCGTCGGACTGGGATGCCGAGGACCCCGTGTTCAAGACCCCAAAGTCACCAGCTTGAGCGTGGGCTCATCTGGTTTGAGCAAAAGCTCACCAGCTTGGACCCAAGGTCACTGGGTTACTCAGTCTGCTGAAGGCCCACGGTCAAGGCACATATAAGAAAACAATCAATGAACAACTAAGGTGTCGCAACGAAAAACTGATGATTGATGCTTCTCATCTCTCTCCATTACTGTCTGTCTGTCTCTATCTATCCCTCTCTCTGACTCTCTCTCTGTCTCTGTAAAACAAACAACAACAAAAAAAAAAAAAAAAAAAAAAAAAAAAAACCTAAAGAACTAGAACACCAACCAAAAAGAAGGAGAGCAGTGAAGAGAGGTTCCATGATTATAGCTATTTGGGAGGCCCTACTAGGAAGCAATCTGTTTTAATTTAAAAAAAAAAGAACTTTAGAAGAGAAATATCTGGGAAACTAATTTTATTTTAGCCTTTATATTTTAGGACAATGTAAGGAAAGAATAAATGCAGAAAATAATAAGATAATAAAAAGACAATTAAGCATAAAAGATCCTGATGCCCATTTTATGGTAATGGGAACACTGCTTATCTTATAAAATCCAAGCGTTCAAGGTTAACACAAAACAAAACTAATCAAAATGCAAAACTCAGAAATATTAAATATTTGGTAAAAGAACTAAAGAGCATTGAATACAAATAAATATGGAATTATAAGTAAAAATGAAGACTGGAAGAATCATATTTGCAGAAAAGAAAATAAATCAGTCTGGCTTAAAACTAAAATACTTATTTTAAAATATAATTTAAGTCAGGGGTCTCAAACTCGCAGCCCGCGGGCCGCATGCGGCCCGCCGAACAGTTTTGTGCAGCCCGCAGACTAATCCACGAAGTTCAAAATATTTTGGATAAAATTAAGTAAGCCTAGGGGCCTACTTGTATTTTTCATTTCTCTAGCATCCTAGCTAGATATTAGCTTAGTTAATAGCAGTTGTGATGCGAACTACAGTTTCTGGTCGTTTTGTGACACTGAGTAAACTGCATGTACGATTGTGCCTTGTTATACTGATTTCTTTTTGTTTTCAACTGCAGTGAGAATAGTGTTGTGTAACAGTTGCCTTTTGTAGACCTAGTGCGGCCCGCCAAACGGCTGTGGTCTTGCTCTGCGGCCCACATGCTGAGTTGAGTTTGAGACCCCTGATTTAAGTGAAGCCAACCTTTTAATGCTGTTGACTATTAATTTTTTTTAAATTTTAAAGCACCTAGATGAGTAATTCAGAAACTAATAATTATTTCAATTTAGATTATTTCTTCATAAATTTATAAATTAAATTGCATTAACTATATTTTATTAAAATATATGACCATGCTTGATATAATCAAATTTTATAAAATTTTATTTATCTTTATTTCTTTATATTTATTAGAGATGTACTTGGGATGATAAGTACCTGATATTTATTTCTTTTATTTCTTGTCTATAGTTTTTAATATTGTTTTATTTTTTAACATTAAAAATATTTTTTAAAATAAGCATTCCAAGAAAAAGCCAATTCAGTAAAAGTGGCTTAAAAATCAATACAACTTTATAGGTCATCAAAAACCACACAACTGAAATAAATTTTATTTACAATACAGCAAACTGTCCAGTGTATAACCTTAAATGTTTTTTTTTTTTTTGGCACTATTAGTAACCTCATAAATTATCACTTTCTTGCTATACAAATATTTTCATCTGGAAAAATGTATTAAGGGTATAATTGCTGTCAAAAATCTTAATTAACCCTTAGAACTGCAACATAAAAGTATATAGTTTAAAAACACATGATACATTATTGGCAAGATATAGTGCACTGTAAAATGAAGTTCAACCCAAATTACTGCCTTTATTTTGCAGCGTGCTTCAGATTTTGTGAACTTCCTTTGCTTTTCAAAGAATAGAATACATTCTCTTTTACTTGGTAAAGACAAAAGTATAGATGGTGAAGAGATTAGCCAAACAAAACATATACACATAACATAGATACAGACAACAGAGTGGTAATAACCAGAGGGGACCGGGGGGGGGGACAGAAGAACGGGGAGGAAGGCAATTTAGGAGGAGGATAGGGGCAGAAAGAAACTTTGCTTTGGGTGGGAAGGACAAGATGCAGTGTGTAGATGGTGCTGTATTGAGTTGTACACTTGAAGCCTGTATAGTTTGGTGAACTATGTCAATACAATAAATTTAAAAATAAATTTTAAAAGTAGGCGATAATCTTTGGTAAAGTTTTGGGGCATAGTATACTTACTGGTTTGATAAGAAAATGCATTAGAAAACACCTGTATCTAAAATTCTCAGGCAGAAAACACTAATTTACAACCATCTGGATGCTCTCTTAATATAAATTTATTATAAAGAGAAAGCCTAACCTAAATCAGGTATTCTACATTCTTTTCATTCACCAGTGAAATTAGCCCAAATGATGTGAGAATGATACCAGGGATATCAGCTTTAGTCAACCTGGCCAAATTCTCTTCGCTTCATTTCCTTCCACTTCTTGTTTTCCCATCTGGCCACTGGTTAGCAGACCATGATGCCCATAATTATAATTTGGGGAGCTGAGTACAAGTTTTTCCCTTTTAATAAGCATCCACTTTACAGCAAGCACTTCTGAATTTGTTATCCAAAAATATTATATATCGATATAATTTAAAAAATATACTGGGACCAATAGGTTTATGGAATAAATCATATTCAGATAAAACAAATGTGATCTTGAAATGTTTCTAAACTCACTTTTTATTGACCCAGTCTCTCCTTTGATTAATGTCAGCTATCTGAAATGATTTGCTATCTATCCTCTTGTAACCAAGTTTTCATATCTCCTATAATATCTTATGCCTCATAATGCTTACTTTTTTCCCTACTAGCATCTCAAGGACACCTTTGTTGGGTTGTAATCACTGTTGTATACTTACTTAACATTCAAATCAGTTCATACTCTGTTTCCCATGGTTCCTGTCCCAGGAATTTCTATCCAGCCATACTACAGGTTATATAGTCCACCAAACACTTTCTTGTTGTCTAAATCCCTATGGAAAGTAACAAGCAGCTTAGTTCTTAACCATTCTCTAGTTATTTTTTATATACAAGCTAATTTTATCTCTACAGCTGAATGTAAATTCCTTGAGTGCAGTAACATGCCTTAATTTTCTTTAGCCATCACTACCATATATATATAACATATATATTTATGGTAGTGATGCCTAAAGAAAATATATATAATATATTAAATACATAAAAATACCATTCCTTACCTCTATTCAGAACCAGCTAAGACACCCATACATGGATACCTGTTCAATTACAAAATTTGTACAATTCTTGAAATCCTTCCAGTCGTTTTCTCCAATCTCTGAAACTGATCTGTCTATTCCCATGACCACATGCCATTCATTGTTTTCTCAGGTAACCTCTTGGAACCTTCAAAGTAATTGAAGGTATATTATATTCACTTTAGTTATCGGAAGTACTTTTAAAAATGAGCATGTTATTTTCGTTTCCATGAGTCTGAACATTATCCTCACTGATATTCTTGTCAATCTTTGCTTCTGAAAACTGGCTTAAGGGCAATACCTTAATTTATACTTTTTGCTAATTTTTCTATCATCCACCTAGCTATAAGTATAACAGAGGTGATTACTTAGCTCCCCAAATAGGCATAGAGTGTACACCTGCTATTCTTGCCTTCATTTATTTCAGTGATAATAAAATGTAGGAATGGTATTTGTTGGCTCTGGACTTGAAACACACAATATAAAATATTTTTGTCTGACAGCTAAGTAGTGTCTGGCACTAAAAAACAAACAAACAAACAAACAAAAATTATTTTTCCTCTTCACTTTCAGAAATTGAGAAAGCACAGGTAATTAAGAATACTAAATATAAATATAACACATTTCTATACTACATAATACCCTATTAAATTTAAAAATTTTTACAAATATCTCTGTCTGTGTGGCCTCTAATGTTAACAAATTTTTGTGGGTGAGTGCTTATGCAAATGATATATCAGTATGTTTTAGTTCTATGGTTCCTTAATTTTAAAACACATAATCATTCATGTTTGGTGCCTAGGCTCTATGATGCCCAAAGTTTTCTTACATGTTTGAAGGAGTCTTATGAAAATACAGTAGTGTTAACTAAAAGCACATGTTGTACAACAGATCTCTAGAACTTATTCATTTTGCATACCTGAAACCTTATTCCCATTAAACAGCACCTCCTCATTTTCCTCCCTGCTTCAGTCTCTGGAATCTGTTTTTATAAGTGTAACTATTTTAGGTACCTCATATAAGTTGAGTCATATATAAATTGAGTCACACAGTATTTTTCTATCTGTGACTAACTTATTCCACTTACATTATATTCTCCATGTTCATCCATTTGTCTCACATTCAGGATTTCCTTCGTTTTTAAGGCTGAATAATATTCCATTGTATATATATTTTCTTTATCCACTTGGTAACACTTAGGTTGTTATCAATGGACACATAACATTCTTTCTATATCTTGAATATTATGAATAACACTTCAATAAACATAGTGGTGCAGTTATCACTTTAAGATCTGAGCTAAATTCTTGTTGATATATATACACCCAAACCAAAGATTCATATGGAACCACAGACGTTTCCAAATAGCCATAGCAATCTTGAGAAAGAAGAACAAAGCTAAAAGCATTGCATATCCTGATTTTAAAATATATTACAAAACTACAGTAATTAAAACAGTATGATACTGCCATAACAACAGATATACTGACCAATGGAACAAAAAAAGAATCCAGAGATAAATGCATGGACATTTGGTCAACTGATCTTTGACAGGAGTGACAAGAATACACAATGGCAAAAGAATGGTTTCTTTATCAAATGTGTTCGTAAATTTGAATATCCACATGCATAGGAAAGAAATCGGACCCGTATCTTACAACATATACAAAAATGAACTCAAAAAAGTTTAAAGATTTAAATGTAATATCTGAAATTTTAAAACATTTAGTGGAAAACCTTTATTATATTGGTCCTAGCAAAGACTTTATGGATGTGATGCCAAAAGCACAAGCAACAAAACTAAAAATAGAAAGGTAAGGTGATATCAGACTAAAAACCATCTGCACAACAAAGTTAACAATCAACAGAGTGAAAAAGTTATTTTCAAAACATATATCTAAAAAGGGATTAATATCCAAACTATATTAGAAACTCATACAACTCAATAGCAAAAATAAATAAGTACCCTGATTTTAAAAGAGCAATGGACCTGAATAGACATTTCCCTAAAGAAGACATACAAATGGCTGACAGTTATATGAAAATATCACTAATTATTAGTAAAATTCTAATCAAAATCACATTGAGATATCACTGCACATCTGTTAGAATGGCTGCTATCAGAAATATAAAACATAAAGGTTGGTGAGAATATGTAGAAATTGGAACCTTGTATACTGTTGTTAGCAATGTAAAATGGTTCAGCACCTATGGAAAATAATACGGAGTTTCCTTAAAAGTTAAATACAAAGTGGGGCAAAATTAGACTTACCATTTTTTGTATGAAAAATAATAGAATAATTAATATATAATAATATGTCAATAAACTCTGTTTTGTGTACTCACAACTGAAAATTTACTTTTGTTAAACCCTGTATGCATTACTTCTTACACAGATAGATCTGGTAGGATGCTTTTTAATTTAACATATGGTAATAATCTTGTGAAATGTTCCATAGAATTCATTTTGGAAAATGACTATAGAAAGTGAAGTCAAAGTATCTTGTAAAATGCTCTATCCTAGTCTGAATTTAAAAATAATATTTAGCCAGACAAGGTGGTGGCACAGTGGATAAAGCATCCATCTGGGATGTGGAAGACCCAGGTTCAAAACCATGCGGTTGCAGGCTCCAGCACAGGCTCATCTGGCTTGAGTGCAGGCTCACCAGCTTGAGTGCAGGGTCACTGGCTTGAACATGGGTTCATAGACATGACCCAATGGTTGCTGGCTTGAGCCCAAAGGTTACTGGCTTGAGCCCAAGGTCACTGGCTTGAGCAAGGGGCCACTCAGTCTGCTGTAGCTCCCCAGTCAAGGCACATACTAGAAAGCAATCACTGTACAACTAATGAGACTAAGGAGCCGTAACTAAGGATTGATGCTTCTCATCTCTCTCCTGTCTGTTCTTATCTGTCCCTCTCTCTGTCTCTCTCTCTGGCTCTGTCACACAATATATATATTCAATGAATATATTCTAGTGAATATTCTAGTGAATATTCAATCATAGACAGGTAAGCACAATTCATGTCTTACTAATTAATTATCTATTTAATAATTTCCAAATATGTATAATTTTATTTACAAATATTTTCTCAAAATTCAAGTTTTAAAGTGGAAATCTAACCTCAAGCCATATCTATTAATAACACCTTTTGATTAAATAGTTGCATAAAACAGACGTTTTTAATTAAAAAGTAATAAATACACCCTAATATTAATATATATATATATTTTTTAAAATCAGGGTTGTTTTGTTTTACATATAGTACAAAAGAATTTAGTGGCATATTAAGGTGACCAGTCATCCTCCTTTAGGGAGGACAATCCTTCTTTTGTAAGTTCCATCCTCCCTTAAAAAGTGTCCTCCAACATATCCTCCTTTTTGATATTGGAAGACTAATCTGTAAATGTTCATATTTTATCAATGCAGAGTGGATCCATTGCATGTGATGTATTTGTATTTGACATGATGATTTGTCAAGGATGAGTACAGTGAGGCAAGACACGATTATGAGATACATGTGGCTCCACACGGGAGACTTTGAGAGAGAGCACAATATACCAAGTGCGCAAATGGCTTTGTGTACTTCTTACTGAAACATGACATGGCACATACAACTTTGTAGACTCATTATTATTTCTTTCTAGTGAATATTCAATCATAGACAGGTAAGCACAATTCATGTCTTACTAATTAATTATCTATTTAATAATTTCCAAATATGTATAATTTTATTTACAAATATTTTCTCAAAATTCAAGTTTTAAAGTGGAAATCTAACCTCAAGCCATATCTATTAATAACACCTTTTGATTAAATAGTTGCATAAAACAGACGTTTTTAATTAAAAAGTAATAAATACACCCTAATATCACTCCAAATTAGTGGTTTTGTTTGATATTTAGTTTTGTTAATTTAGCTTATGGAAAATTCACCTGCCATGATGTAACGTTTTCAGTTCCTAATGTGCTTGCATCGTTTGTGTAGCTCTATATTTTATTTTAAATTTCTTTTAAGGGATGGAAAAATCAAAAAAGGGAAAATGCCATTTCAATGATAAATTGAAAAAGGAATTTCCATTCTTCACATCAAAGAAAAATACCATTCTTTTTTGCAATATTTGCAGCAGAGAATTTTGTATTGCAGTTGAGGACAGAGCAGCGATAATGAAACACTTGACCACCAACAAACATAAACGACCATTAGATGCATCAGCTTCCAGTTGTAAAGTAACTAGTTTTTTAAAAAACTTCAAATTATTCTGAAGATAAAAAACAATTGGCTGCAATGGAGAGAACATTTGAATTTCATACCATAATTCACAATCAAAGTTGTTGTAGTATGGATTATACAACTAAATTATTGAAACAGTTTCACAAAGCAAAATTTTCATGTGCCAGGACAAAATGCGAGCTATTTTGAAATCAGTATTTAAAAATTACTGTGACAAAATACAGAAGACTTGGAAACTGCAGCATTTGCAATGATTTTATCTGATGCATCAAATCATAATTAAATTAAATTGTATCCAATAACAATAAAATATTTTAATGTTACCAAGGACATTCAAGTAAAATTTTTAAATTTATAATCCATTGAGGGCAAAACTTCTGAAATTTTGTCAAACCATCTATACAAAGTAATAAATGAAAACAATTTGAAATTCAAAGTTGTTACACTAATGGTTGATAATACAAATATAAGTTTTGTTAGGCGAAGATGCAAAGGGGTGAGTAATGTGTGTGTAAAATTACAAGAGTTACTCCAAAAGAAAATACTAAGAATAGGTTGTAATGTACATATTTTGTCAAATGCAATCAACACAGCATCATGTGCCATGCCAATTAATGTAGAAGTAATAATAACTAAAATTTATTTGCATTTTAGTCGTTTTACCATTAATGTTGCTACTTTAAAACAATTTTATGAAGAAGCAAATGTTGAATACAAAAAAATTTTAGGATATTCAAAAGTTAGATGGCTTGCTCTAACACCAGCTATAGAGTGTGTTCTACAATTATTTGAGCCTCTCTGTTCTTATTTTTTAAGTTTAAACAAATGTTCTAAAATCCTGGGATCGTTTTTCAATAATAAGATATCTGAGATATTAATGTATTTTGTACATAATCAAGCATCTATTTTTCACAAAACGATTCAAAAGATTGCAAGTGAACACATTTCACCCATGGAAGTTAGTCTTATTTTGAATGACTTTATCTTTCAATATAAACCTCGTTTTAAAGAAAATTTTCTTCCTTTAATTATAAAAAGAAAATTGTCAGACTTAGAGGAATCAAATCCGGGCATAACAGAACAGTTTATCAGAAAAGGGTAGAATTTTTAGCAGACATGTTTTCAATATATTGAAGAATGGTCTGAAACAAACATCACGGGAAACAATAGTTTTCAATGGTGTTTTTTTACTTCATATCAAGTATATTGGACAGATATTGAATCTTGTCTTGAGTTTTTATCTAAAGAAATGCCAGACACCAAAATAGATTACAATTGTCTCTTTGAAGAAATTAGAAGACTACATGTATACTAAAATTCTGAAAAATTAATACAGTGGGAAAATGAATACATTGAAGCTGATAAAAGATGGGTGGAAATATTCAGCCATTTCAAAAATGAACATATTCCATGTGAAAGTTTATTTATTCTTGTTCAATTTACATTGTGCTGCCCTGAAACTAATGCAGCAGTTGAAAGAGTTTTTCAATTGCTAATGATTTTTGGACAAGTGAGAAATCGAGATTGAATGTTGATACTCTAGCTGCAGCACTTGCTGTAAAATTCAATATGAAGGATATTTCTTGTTCAAATATTTCCAAAATATTGTTACAAGATGATACATTGACAAAAATTTTCCATTCATTCAATGGAAAAGTACTCAGTACTTTTTTCTTACAATTATTATTAAAAATTAATAAGCATGTAAGCATAATTACAATATAAAATTACAAATGTTTTATTATGCATTTATATTATAGTGTATTATTGTTGCAATGAATAAAATGTTTCTTTTATTTACAATATTGTTTTCTTCAATTTATTTTTGTCCTTTCTTTGTAAAAAAGTTGGTCACCTTAGGTTTATAGTACCATAAATGATCCTCTAGTAAACCTTCCTCTTGAACCTATGGTTTTAGTTATCTAACTGGTGAATCCAAAATGATTCTACATTATCTTTTCTTTGTTAAGTTCACCATACATTGTTATCTTAAAGACAAGCTGCATTTCAATGAAGAGCACTAAATGAATCAGCTCCTTAAATAAGAATCTGAATATGAGACAAAGCAAGAATAATGTGAAACCATAATTGTCATTGTTTTTAAATTGTGGTCAATATTTTGGGGTAAGAAGTTTTTCTTTTAACTCTAAAAAGAAAGTGTAACAGACAAATTGTCTTTAAACACAAGATAATCAAGATTAATTCCATCTGCACAGTTACTATGTGTGACATTCTCCTGATTAAGATTTTTAAATAAACACTGTAAAGTTTAAGGATAAAAAAAATAGAACATTATCATAATTCATATTCATGTTCATTTCCGTCTTTATTTTCTAACGAAGATTTTTTTCCTACATTTAGGATCTGTATACAATCTTTTTTTTCCTTTTTTTTTTTTTTTTCACTTTTCCGAAGCTGGAAACGGGGAGGCAGTCAGACAGACTCCCTCATGCGCCCGACCGGGATCCACCCGGCATACCCACCAGGGGGCGATGCTCTGCCCACCAGGGGGCGACGCTTTGCCCTTCTGGGGCATCGCTTTGTTGTGTCCAGAGCCATTCTAGCTCCTGAGGCAGAGGCCACAGAGCCATCACCAGGGCCCGGGCCATCTTTGCTCCAATGGAGCCTCGCTGCGGGAGGGGAAGAGAGAGACAGAGAGAAAGGAGAGGGGGAGGGGTGGAGAAGCAAATGGGCGCCTCTCCTGTGTGTCCTGGCTGGAATCAAACCCGGGACTCCTGCACGCCAGGCCGACGCTCTACCGCTGAGCCAAAGGCCAGGGCCTGTATACAATCTTTTGCTCTACAAATGATGTGCCTGTTCCATTTTAAGTCAAGCGACACCATTATTTCATTAGCGTTGCAGCTTTGGCGATCAGATTGGAAAGTAAACAACTGTTTTTCCACCCTAACTTGTTTTGGGTTTTTGCAAATGAAGAGAACAGTTAAAGCATTTTTCATGTTTTACTTATCTTATAATGCTTCCGGTTGTATGCTGACAAAGGATACTTAATGTGTGTGAAACTAATTTTGATAATCTCATGTTAGATTTTATCTTACTGAACATGTTTTGAATGCTTTTTCTTTTTATCTTGAGGTCATATGAAAGTTGCATAGGCTTACAGTTGCACATAAGAACCAGTTTGGGTTTAAGTTTAGATGTCTGAATAACTTCAAGAAATAGATTAGACTCTGCCTCCCTGCTTCTCACTTCAGAAAAATAAAAAATACAAAAAAAATGCAAAAATACAAAAAAAATAGATTAGAAATACATTTATTCAATTTACATATATCTTAACATTTGGTTTATGCATATGACTGTCCTAGTATGCTATACTAACATGTGAATATTTCTATAAATAATATAAAGTATTTAAAATAGAAAATGAAAATAAAAGCACTTTATATGAAATATATCAGCACGAAATTTTCATTGACTTTGCAACCATTTAATAAGTGTATTATTTTAATGATTGCATTTCCTTAATTTTCTGAATAATAATCCCCTGGATAGAAAAGAAATTCATTCTTATTATTTTAAAATAAAACAAATAAAATTCGTTGGGATAGATTGCATAACTGAACTTTTTTTTTTTTTTTAAAGAGACAGAGAGAGGGATAGATAGGAACAGACAGAGAAGAAGGGAGAGAGATGAGAAGCATCAATCATCAGTTTTTTGTTGCGACACCTTAGTTCATGGATTGCTCTCTCATATGTGCCTTGACTGGGGGCTACAACAGACCGAGTAACCCCTTGCTTGACCCAGCAACCTTGGGTTCAAGCTGGTGAGCTTTTGCTCAAACCAGATGAGCCCGCACTCAAGCTGGCGACCTCGGGGTCTTGAACCCGGGTCATCCGCAACCCAGTCCAAAGAGCTCTATCCACTGCGCCACAGCCTGGTCGGGCCATAACTGAACCTTTGTGATGCTTTATTTCCATAGGAATAGAAAAAATTATTACCATGCAGATAAGGTGGCCATGGAAGTCCAATGAGAAATAAAGTGCATGGACATTGAGTGTAGTAAACTGGTTGCCTTTACTCTTCAAGGGGTTTCCAAATGTTATTACAAAGTTCTTATTGTGAATAAATTACATAATAGATGAAATATCTTTAAAATTAATAGACTGTAACAGCTCTGAGAACTGTCTATTGGAATTCTTGACAGGAGAATGAAACCAGTAAGGTATTTATCTGCAGATGTTTCTATGCATATACTGTATAGAAAAATGGGAATATCTTTTTTTGATTAGAAAAGTTTTAACAATAGGAAAACAGAATAAATTACTTCTCACAACAATGCAAACTTGTTTTTGTTATGCATATGTCCTTCTAGGTAGAAAGGAATTTTTAAAGAATTTTAAATATATTTGAATGAAAGTTTGAATTCCTTAAAGTAGAAATAGTGTTTTGAATTTTTTGAAATTGCTTTAAGCTTTTAATTTTTGCCAAGCCAATTGTATGAGGCAAATAACATTGCAACTCCATTTTTCAGCTAATCCATTCTTTAAAACACTCAAGCCTACCATTTTAAAATCATTATATCTAGAATTGTGTGTTATACAGTAATTCTTTCTGGGAAGCTCTAATATTTCTCCCACTTTAAAGACATTCATTCTAAGCTATAATTTTATTCTTTTTAAGGCTATGCATCTTAGTGTTAAAATTCCTATTAACAAAAATTTGATGTATAAAACTCTTCTTATCATACCAAGTTATGATTTCACAACTTCTTTTTGTGTAATATATTTTAACATATAAAGAAGCATCACTGGTTAAATGTTTAAATTAATCTCCTCAATTCAAGTAAAGTATGGGTATTCTGGATCTCTGTCTTATTAAAAATGAAAAGCACATTTTCAAATTTTACCTACAATTGCAAACCTTTCTTTGAAAAATTAATAACTTTCTGCTTCTCTAGACCTTGTTTTCTCTTAACTGTATAATGCCAAGTAAAAGTTCTCTCTTATAGCAAGCAGTATAGCATTAATGGAATGGGGCAATAAGGAGTGGGTCCATGTCAGTGTTCCAGGCAAAAGATGACAATAACAGATTGGAATTTTAGAAAAGGAACAAAAGAAAAGCAGGCAGATTTATGATATATTTTGTCAAATACTGATGGATTGTGTATGAAGGATGAAGAAAAAATTGTTTAAAAAAATCTCTATAGAATATAAGGGGAAAATGTTTTCTTCTGAATCTCACATGATGGCCACTTAGGAAAGTGATTATTTCATAATAGAAACTCAATAAATTTAATTTCATAAATTAATCTATGAAAAAGATTTTAAAGAACTCCTCTAATTGTATGTTAATCCTTGGTCATATTAATTTTATTGGCCTTATTTTGCTTCTGTAATTTCAAATTCATTTTAATTTATTTTTTAGAGATATGCATTTGTTTATGTGTGGGTCTGCATATTCTGATGATAGTGCCTCTAAATGGGATATCTATACATATCATGGTTGCATTGATTTTAAAAATTTAATCATTTTTTTATTATGGTCAAATTTAGATAACATAGACTACCAGTTTAACCATTTCTAAGTGTATAGTTCTGTGGCATTAAGTACATTCACATTGTTTTACAACATTTTAACTCATTTTATTAAATAGAATAATGTTTCACTTACTAATCAGGATTAATTGATTTGTTGTAATGAATCTCCATTCATGTTCTAACAATCCTTTTAGGAAATGCTCTAAATCTATACTTAATTATATAATTAAATCCTTTAGCAAACTACTTTAGACAAAGTATGTAGTATGCTACATTTATTCTTTTCTTTCTTTTCATTTTCTTTTCTCTTTGCATTTCAGTTTGGAAATTCTTGTTGACTGAGAATCAGTAGACTTTCTTGGCTGTGTGTTAAGTCCACTAATAAGCCCATCAAAGGCATGCTTTATTTCTGTTACAATGTTTTTGATTTCCAGTATTTCCTTTAGATCCTGGCTTAGAGTTTTCTTCTCTCTGCTTATGTTTCTCACCTATTCTTGAATGATGCCTACTTTTTCCATTAGAGCCCTTAACATATTAATCATTGTCATTCTAAATTCCCTGTCTGGTACTTTCAACATCTGTGTCATATCTGAGTTTGGTTCTAATGCTTGCTTTGTCTCTCAGACTGTGCTTTATCTTACCTTTTGGCATGCCTTGCAGTTTTTGCTGAAAGCCAGACATTTGGCATTGGGTCATGAGAATTGAAGTAAATAGTCCTTTAGTGTGTGAGGTTTTGTTAGCAGGCCAGGAGTTTCACTGTTTGATGTTTGCTGTAGCTGTAGATGCCAGAGGCTTCAGTTTCCTCTAGTGTCCTTGTTTTCATCTCCACCATTTTCTTTGGTCTTCACTAAGAACTCCTCAGATAGTCTGTGCCTTCTAGTTCTTTCCATTGTAATCCACTGTTATTATACTGAAGCTCTGTTGGTTTAGTGGTAAAGTGTGGAGAAAGGAAAACATTTAATAATCTTAGATGAAATCTGCCCCTTAATGAGCCTTTTGTCACTGGACTGTGACATTCACAAGTGTCTCTTAGCTTTTTTATTCCCCCTCTTAGGTGAGACCAGAGGATGGGGAAGAGGGGACAGAGGGGAGTGGGTGGAGTTGGGAATATTTCCTTCTTTCAGGTGGGATGAGGCTTCAGGGAAGCTTTCTTCCCTTGACAGCAAGCTTTTGTCATGGAGAACAATTACCACTGGGCTGATTTCAGTTTTTACTCTTCCCTTGCCTTCCCTGCCACAACCACAGGAATTCTATCTTGGCTCTTCACTGTGGGCTAGAGGTCCTGGAGGGAAAATCCAGTAAGCTGTGGAGAACCCCAGACCCTGTGACTCTCCTGCTAGTCCACATTCAGCCTTCAGAAATTCATCAAGATTACCATTTGAGTGTACCATTTAAGTGATATGGCTCCAGAGGCTTCTTTTTCAAGTACACAGATCTCAATATTTTCCAGTCCAAATTTCCACGGAAGTGTGCTTGGCAACCTCGAGACTCTGGCAGGTCCAAGAAAAGTTACTGATTTTCAGTTTGTTCAGGCTGTTCTTGTAAAGATGGGCTCTTTACATGTTGGAGCTCATAGGTGGCCTCTTAAATTACTAATAGAGTGGGATGCAGTAAAACTAACAAAAACCATTAAGCGACAGTACTTGGAACATTACTCTGGCTATGCCATTCAGAGTAGAGAAGACAGTGTTGACTATACAAATAACTCCTTCTGATACCAAAAACAAATACATCATCTATGCTTGTATACTTTTAAGTGAAAGGGTTCAATATAATTATATGTGATACTCATGCAAATGAAGGATCTTCAATTTTTGTGAGATCAATGGTCTGGCCCCTCAACATTCTTCATATGACATCAATTCCAATCCCACTTTGTCTAATAGCCACAGTGGCTGCATCTGTTCTCAATCAAGGGAAATTTGTCAGCCTTCCAGGCTTTCATTAGAAAGATTACTTGAAACTGCTATCCAGTCCTTCAACAACACATCTGAGAGAATTCTCTCACGTGATTCTCAGGTGATGCTTGTTTATTCACCACCTCTTTTTGCCATTTTAAATTGTACCCTAGGAACTGTGTAAGTCTCTTAAAGGCCACAGTTTTCAGCCTTGGACAGCATTAGCCTTGTCCCTCTAAAACACGGTTGATATATAACTGTTGCCCTGGGATTTCTTTACAGGCTGCGTCCCAAATCAATCATGAAAATTAGGATTCTACATTTACTATAAAACTGTGGTCATTGAGAGCAGACCATGTGCATGTTCATGCACACAAACACACATACACATTTCCAGTTTAATTAGTCACTAACTCTGTCCATTGTTTTGTACATTGTATTTTTTCTCTCCTATCAAATAATGGTTTTAATGACTTCTGAAACACCAATTGAAATATCATATGATCTCACTTAAATGTGGAATCTAATCAACAAAACAATTTAACAAACAAAATAGAAACAGAAGCATAGGTACATGGAACAGACTGACAGCTGTCAGAGGGGAGGGAGTTGGGGGGCTGAGTAAAAAAAGGGGAGGGAATAGAGTAAAAAAAAATATATATATATCCCATAGACACAGTAGCTGAGGGGCTGTGTAAAAAAAGGGGAGGGAATAGAGTAAAATATATATATAACCCATAGACACAGTATGGTGATTGCCAGAGGGAAAGAGAGGTAGGGGGAAATGGAAGTGTGCAAAGGGGGGATAAATGGGGACAGAAGGAGAGTGGACCTTGGATGGTGAGCCCACGATGTAGTGTGCAGATGATGTTTTATTGAGATGTACACTTGAAGCTTGTGTAGATTTGTTAACCAATGTGACCCCAATAAATTCAACAAAATAAAAAGAAATAACCCTTTACTACAGATTCTGGGCGATTCAGATGGCCTTGAAAGTCCAGCCAGAAGGTATCGTTATGGCAATGAGACCAAGAAACCCTGTTAATTGAGCCTGCCAGACCACTTGTTATACTTGGATAATTTAGAAACAGCTTTTCCCATTAATTCATGCCAGGCATGAATCTGATCCTAAATGAGGCATGTTATAAAGCATTTGGATTAGAAATAATGCCATTATAACCATATGCCTTCATTTTTAAATGTACTTTCAGACAACGTTGTAGCATTGTTCTAAAATTTTTACCACAGTATATATTTGACCTGCAGTGTTTTCTGTACAGCTGCCAATAAAGGGAAAAGGCTGTAAAGAAATCATTTTCATATAGTTAAAAACTACAAGCTTGAAGTACCCTGAACTTAAACCTTCTGATGTCCCACTGCTGTGCCTGTTTCAAGGCAGAAGATTGCCTTCATTTGACTCAAAGTTAGGAAAAGTGAGCAGGACAGTTTTTTCAGGTTTTGCCTCCATTCTTGTGCATTGCCCAGGGCCGTCCTTGCCACACTCTCCTAGAATCTTGAAGAGATAGCTAGCTCTCTTCTCTGTGATACCTCAAATGTTTCTCAAGTTTCAGTATTACCCTTATAAACACTGTGACCTACCTGTGTGCATGACTTTTTTCAGAACCCTCAGTGGCATGAGAACATTCAAATGAGCTCTATAATGAGTTGTTTCAATATTCCTCAAAGCCCTGGTGTCGAGCCTGAGACATAATTGGTTTTTGATGGGATTATTCAATGAGTAATTGAACAATTGGATGACCCATATGTATGTCATTTTTCAGCTTTGCTTAAGGAAAGTATTTAGAAAGAGGAAATGGTGTTGGGAAGGGGCTGGGGAAGAGGACCGTCTAAGAACTATACAAATGTGCACTTTGTAAACAAGGTAAATAAGTCAAATATCTTCCTTCTTTTCATTGAGGGCTTTGCTTTTCTGGAAAAGAATTATAAGGCCAACTCTTTGTATTTATTTCCATAATGTGTTCACCTTCTGCCTTAGACATGTAAATGGAGAGTATCTTCTCCCCTGGTACTCCCCAGGACATGGTCTTCGCCCTCTTTATAAGTGAGAATATGGGGCAGACTGGAAGGCACAATAGAGAGGGCCCTTTTGTGTCTAGTCATGAGAACATGGAGATAGATCATGTGTCCATTCACTGCCACTGGGCTTCTCGCTACTGGGTCAACATTTGATCGAAAAGCATTAGAAAACTCCAGTAAGGTTAATTTTCTTTTTATTTATATATGGTCTCTGTGGATCAGAAAACAAGAGTTACACATTTAAGTGGGTTAATTCTATTACATAAACTCTTAAGAATCATAGTTTAATATGTTGTGATAGGCATCTGTGGTGTAGGAACTACTTGTTGGGAGGTATACTAGGTTTAAAAAAGGAAAAAATGGTTTAATTTAAATATATATACACATATATTTTTCATAACAAAATATGCTTAATATTCCTTAGAGCAGTAGTTTTCAGTTCAGGGTGTGAATCAGAATTTCTTGTGGCACTTTTAATTAATAATAATAGATACCTATGACCAACCGCTGCTTCTCATTCATTTGGTTTGGAAAAAACTTAAGCATTAAAAAAAAAATTGTAAGACTTTATTCATTTTTAAAGAGAGGAGAGAGAGCAAGAGAAGGGGGGAAGAGCAGGAAGCATCAACTCCCATATGTGCCTTGACAGGGTAAGCCCAGGGTTTTGAACCAGTGACCTCAGCATTCCAGGTAAATGCTTTATCCACTGCACCACCACAGGTCAGGCAGCTTAAGCATTTTTGAATGGTATTTTTGATATAGGGTTAAATACCAGTGCCCCAAGGTTACCAAGAAATTTATAACCACTTTAAGAAAACAATTTATAATCTTTCTAGCTCTTTATTTTAAATACTTCACAGTCATTTTTTTTTCATAAATGGCAAATTACCAGAATCCAAAAATGTGGTATGTGTGGGGTCTTCTTGAAACAAACTAAGTTGGTGGCAAATAAGTTTCTGGCTGTCTGATTTTATGGATATTTAGAAAGTTGCCCCTTTTATAAGAAAACCAACTAAATGCCAGCCAATGAGTAGAGTCTCTGTGAAAGCAACAAGGCTTTCACATTCCTTAATGGCCCGGTATACAATATAGCTTCCTCTGGGAGATGTAGTTATACTTACTTAAATCCTAAAATAAAAAGTTAGCTGTGAGTTGTTTTTCTCTGAAATAAGGGCTTGGTAGAAGAAGGTCATAGATCATTCATGGGTGTTAAGCTCCTTAGGAAATACTAGAAGACTTCCTGGCAAGGAAGAGATGCACAGAAATGAATGAGCATCTTGGGATGCTTAGAAAATCTCTAATTTGAAGCAGAATGTGTTAAGCTTTAAAATAGGAAAAAATAAAGTGATCACAGTAAGTTGATGACATATTACAAAGAATAAAGGTGTTAATAAATAAGCATTAACAGGATGCAGATTTTGATAATTAAAGACTAACAGGTGAATTTCCTCCAGAAAGTAGTGTTAATATTCATGATTGCCTAAATATTTACATATACATATGGTTGCGGAGTATTTGTACCTGTTTCTATTGCTCATTTCGGAATTAAGAGGGTTAAAGTGTCTCTTCCTTATAGATATTCTCTTTACCTCCCAAAGATTCTTTCTTAGGAACCTCCTTAAGTTTGTGCTTCTCTATAAATCTCACATTTTTAGTTAATGACAAACAGAAAAGCAGATGGGAGGGCAATCATTACTGGAAGTAGCATAGATGAAGTAGTAAATACTATTGGAAAGATAGAACATGACAGACAGAACATGACTGTCACACCAGTTACAGTGCACCATATAATAAGTGAATTGACATATCAGTCAGGATGGTGTAGACTATAATATAGAAGTAAATAACCTTACTTTTTTTTTGTATTTTTTCTGAAGCTGGAAACGGGGAGAGACAGTCAGACAGACTCCCGCATGCGCCCGACCGGGATCCACCCGGCACGGCGATGCTCTGCCCACCAGGGGGCGATGCTCTGCCCCTCTGGGGCGTCACTCTGCAGTGACCAGAGCCACTCTAGCGCCTGGGGCAGAGGCCAAGGAGCCATCCCCAGCGCCCGGGCCATCTTTGCTCCAATGGAGTCTCGGCTGCGGGAGGGGAATAGAGAGACAGAGAGGAAGGAGGGGGTGGGGGTGGAGAAGCAAATGGGTGCTTCTCCTATGTGCCCTGGCCGGGAATCGAACCCGGGTCCCCCGCACGCCAGGCCAACGCTCTACCGCTGAGCCAACCGGCCAGGGCCAATAACCTTACTTTTTAAAAGTTATTCTTATTTGAGTTTTTGTAAAACTTAAAGAAACATGACATTGTGATAAACATTTGTAGAAATACGGAACTATTTATATAAATCCAAAATGAAGATATAGAGATGAAGTAAAACAGACACAGATAGATTATAAATTATTATGACATTATAGAATATTTTCACATATAGTTTTATGTATTACAAAAGAGTTTTCTAAATAAAAACCTACATAGATCTTTATATTTGGGTCATTCATATTCTTTCAATTCTAAGTAAGTTAATTCTGGTTCCAATTGAATTTCAATAACTGAACTAAATGAAAGCTATTAATCAGAGCTGTTTTCTAAAATATTTTATGTTAATATAGGGTTCCTCAGAGATGTTATACCTAATTTTCCAGAAATACTATCTCCTTAGTAATCTACAAATCAGAATTTATTTAGGCAGCAGCTATTAACAAAAAAAGTTTAGGAAATTCATTTTTTTATATACCTTAAAGTTCTGGTGCTGATCACTGTAGTTAGCATATTCATCACACAACATCATTTTTCAAATATAACTTAAATTGGCATTAATGAGTAAATGCTCACTATTGAGAGTTCCTCTTAAGTGAAACTTATTTTTATTAGCTGAGCAGGAAGAAGTAAAAATTTAGCTCTAGGCTCTTGGCTATTTGTTTGTTTGAATCAATTTTTCACACAAGCTTCAGCTCTGATTTGGCTACCATATTAGGAGTCCTTATCAACTCATATGCTTATTGTGCTGACATTGTAAGGCTGTAAGGCTTGCAGTCCTGTATCTAACACTCATGCACTCATGTCCTAGCCACGACAAAGGGAGTTTCACAGGAGGCTGAATTAAAAACTCATATATTTCAATTACTGTAAGTCATAATATGTTTTTTGTTTTTTCTTGCCTTTTATCTTAGATTGAAATTTCTTTAGTGTTATGGACAATTCTATTTATTAAATATGTAGAAAGGTCATGACTTGATCCTTAATATTTTGGCTTTCTTTTTAAAATTAGCGTCAATCTTATCAGGAACTTGTATATTTTAAACTGATCTGAGTTCATTTATTAGAACTATGAAGCAAAGGCATTATACCTTTTGGGCACAGGGGAAAAATCAATGGCCTAGAACTTGTAGATGGTGCCTTCAAGGAAACTCGGTTGACCAGTAAGTGTTGATTTTCACTTTGTGATGGCAATGAAAGGGCATTTCAAAACCCAGGGGCCAGTGGAAGTAGCAAATAAGCATGACGATTTCTAAACACTTACTAGACTGAGTATGAGGAAAGGACTTAGAATTATAAATGTATGCATTGATTGCTATCAGAACGGTAGGGCAACTTTAAGCATTACTTTACAAAACTGTCTTCACCTAAAAAGTCAATAAACTGTCATCATTATTGTTCTGATAGCAATGCTTATAAAATATAATAATATATTAAATACATATTCTAACAAAGTAAAGCTCTCCAGACCAAATACAAAACAGAAATTAAATGTATACAGTGTAGCAGGTAGATCTAAGGTTGTTGGGACCAAGATCTGGAAGTAAGTACAAAGAGGTTTTCTGAGATTTGTATTCTGAGGGTCTACAGGACTAACATGGCTCTTCAGGAAGGATGTTAACTGGGTAAACTGGTGAGTAAGATGGAGACTAAAGAGAGCATTTTGGCAGGCTCCAGCCTTTAAGAGGCTGTAGCTGGCTAAACTAATTTATTACTTTCAATATTGTTGCTGTAATAAATTATCACAAACAGTGGCTTAAAATAACAAAAATATATCATCTCACAGGTCTATCTGTCAGAAATTTAACATGGATTTCACTGTGCTAAGTCAAAGTGTGAGCAGGGCTGAATCTCCTTTGGAGGTTTCAGGGAACAATGTGTTTCCTTGCCTTTTCCAGCTTCTAGAAACCACTGCATTTCTTGGCTCATTCCCCTGCCTTCATCTTCAAAGCAGGGACGTACTGTCATCATATCTTTTTCACAGACTCTGTTAACTTTGTCACACGGCCTTCTCTCCTGTGTTACTTCTGACTCTCCATTATTCCTCTTTTTATTTATTGAAAGAGCTATGGTTGTGATGTGACTAAAGATACTTTATCATGGTTTTTTTTTAAATTATAGTGTCTTCAATTTATCAAAAATGACAACAAATTAAAAAGGAAACAGACAACAAATAAGCACTCAGAATATAAATGTATTTCAGTTGAGTTGATCATAATGGAAAAAAATTACTAAAATAATTATATTCATGATTGTCCAAAAAATAAATAAGTAGCAGTTATTCAGAAAGAACAATTACTAAGGAAACAAATAGAAACCTAAAAGAACAAAACTAGTGAATATATAAAATTAATTTTATTATTGGAAAAATATTTTGTAATATGTGAAAAAAGATTACTATTCTGTGTGTGTGTGTGAGAGAGAGAGAGAGAGAGAGAGAGAGAGACAGAGACAGAGACAGAGAGAGAGACAGAGAGGGACAGACAGACAGGAAGGGAGAGAGATGGGAAGCATTAATTCTTTGTTGCGGCTCCTTAGTTGTTCATTGACTGCTTTCTCATATGTGCCTTGACCTGGAGGCTACAGCAGACTGCGTGACCCCTTGCTCAAGCCAGCGACCTTGGGCTCAAGCTGGTGAGACTTGCTCAAACCAGATGAACCCACATTCAAACTGGAGACCTCAGGGTTTCAAACCCAGGTTTTCCATGTCCCAGTCCAATGCTCTATCCACTGTGCCACAGCCTTGTCAGGCAGGATTACTATTCTTAATATGCAAATATTTTCTTCCTATTTAATAAAAAACAACCTAATTTAAAAATAGTGAAAATAGTTAAGCAGATAATCCAAGAAACCAATAAACATGCTGAATTAGCTTCTTTAGTAATCAGGAAAATAAGTTAAATAACAAACCTGTACTATTTTCTACTGAAAAGATTTGTAAAATTTAAATACTGTTAACACAAGACTGATAAAATGGCTATAGTTTTGCATATCAGTGAAATCTAAAATTTATCATCAAGAAATTCAATATTTGGTATTTACTCTTGAGAAATATTCACTTTCATGTATAAAAAGACATGTACTAGGATATTGTTTATTTTCATTGCTGTTTACGATAGAGAAAAACTGACACCAAAAACAGACCAAAGAGAAAAGAAAACAGGGTAAACTATAGCAAAATATATGAAATACAAACATATAATGAAAAATTTAAAAGGCACTAAATTTATTTAGGTGTTTCAACATGTGGGGAAATTTCAAAAATATTTGTGAACAAATGATATGAGTGCCATAGCATGATACATTTACATTTATTAAAATATAACACATCACTAAATAATTTATGTGGCACCATATCTGTATATGTAAGACTTTAAAAAATTAATAGAAAGATATAAACCAAATTTTTAATAGTTTTTATCTCAGTACAGTTGAGGACTGGATCAGAGGTAGTGATTAATGAGGACTTTAGCTTTGTGAGATGTCTCTAATTTTTTTAATTTTTAATTTTATTAATTTTAGAGGGAGAAAGGAAGGGAATGAGGGAGAAAGAAACTGCAACATTGATCTGCTTCTATCTGTGCCCTGATCAGGGATTGAACTGGCAACTCTGTGCTTCATGATGATGCTCTAACCATCTGAGCTGTCCAACCAGGGCTCTAATTACTTTTAATAAAAAGTATGCCTATCATATTTTTAGTAATTTGTAAAGCATGCATGGGAAGGAGCAGAAAGATGTTTATGAGTACTCTAAATCACAAAAAAAGTGGTTAATTCTGGGAACTGACAATATAGGTTCTAGTTATTTTTATTTATTTCATGTGCTTTCCAAATTTGTAAATTTTTTTTCAGGATAGTTCACCAGAAAAAAAAATTTAGAAAATCTCAATAAATTAACTTCAGAAAACACAAAGTCAATATTAAAATTAGTGAGCAGAGGAATTTATATCAAAAGCAGAATAAGGAGACAAATATTTAAAAATATATAAAGGAATAATTAGGAAATAAGAAACAAAGCTTAAGAAGTTCCAGCCTGACCAGACGGTGACACAGTGGATAGAGCATCGGACTGGGATGCAGAGGACCCAGGTTCGAGACTCCGAGGTCGCCAGCTTGAGCGCAGGCTCATCTGCTTTGAGCAAGGCTCACCAGCTTGGATCCAAGGTCACTGGCTTGAGCAAGGGGTTACTCGGTCTGCTGAAGGCCCGTGGTCAAGGCACATATGAGAAAACAATCAATGAACAACTTAGGTATTGCAATGCGCAATGAAAAACTAATGATTGATTCTTCTCATCTCTCCATTCCTGTCTGTCTGCCCCTGTATGTCCCTCTCTCTGACTCTCTCTCTGTCTCTGTAAAAAAAAAAAAAATTCCAACATTATTTGTTTTATAGGAAATTAATAAAATAAATGGCAAAGAAGTAATGTATGAAGTAATAATGTCAGAGAATTTTCCAGAAATGAAAAGTATATGAGCCCGCTTATTAAAAGTGCATCGTTGAATGTCCAGTAAGACCAATACAACTAAACTTACACCTAGACTCATCAATGTTAATAAAAATATTTTATTAGCTACCTGAAACTAAAGGCAAACTACTCATCAGAAATAAAAGGAAAGAGAATAGAATGACAGCAAATTTCTCATCAGCAAGAATAAATGCCAGAAAACAATAACATAGAGATTTCATGAAAGTACTAAGGTTAAAATGTCAACCTAAAAATTCTATGCCTAGCTAAACTATTATGAAGAAGATAAAGATATTTTCTGATACTGATGGACTGAATTTTCTGCTCATATATTTACTGAAAGATGAGAGGCCTCTAAAACAAGAAGAAAAGCCAAGCTAAAGGTCTAGAATGGACTCAAGTAATGATGCATTTTTTTGTCCTTTCTCTTCTTTTCAAAAAGATAAAATTTCTGCTTAACAGTCAATCAAATTTCTATTATTTTGCCTTTGGAAACCAAGGGAGGTAAAGAATAAAGTCGTATTCTCTTAAATGTTTGTTCCCAATAAAACTTTATGAAAATTTTAAAAAAAGTCAAATATTTGATTGATGAAATTGTCACATTTCATGATATTATATGGCAGTCTTTTACCCTAATGCAAGCTAATACAGTAGAAACAACAATGTAAAATTATCTAACTTTTCTTCTATTACCAAAAAAGAGGAGCTAGATATTTAAGTAAGTAGACAGATGCTCTATTTGTGCATACGTTACCAAGATTTTATTTCATTTGGAGTTTTGTTTGGCAAGCACCTTTCCTATTTTGAATATGGGAGAGTTGTGGAGGTTTCTAAGGGACTGGCTACTTGGAGAATTATCATTATTTTTGCACAAATGTATATACAAGGGGAATGGAATCACCTCTAATTCCAATATGATCTGTTTTAAATTACTAAAGGAAATATATCATAGTGCATGTTACACAATAAAATACTCAATGACTGTATGTTGAACTAATAATAATCTTGTCATTCTGACCTATTAAACTCATTTTAAAAGTCAAAAATAATAAATTATTTCTTAGGTTATGAATCTTATAGACAATGAATATAGATGAACATAAGTATAATAAAATAGAAGAAAAGAGAGTCATGCATAAATCAGTGATGTTAAAGTGTCCTGAAATAAGGCTTATGATTATACAGTTTTATACACAGGAGATTTTGAGGAACAAATAATGGATTCTATGTTCTTTTGAAAACTGGAAAAGATCTTTATAAATGTAAGGTAATTTATTGTTATTTCAACAGCATTAAAATAGTGATGGGGCAAATTTTTCATACTGTTTCAAACTGAATATTTTACAGAGATCAAATGAACGCTCAGTTATTTATTATGAACTATGAATGATATATAATGTGGAAGGGGTTATTAAGACAAATAGCATTTGGGACTATTCCTAGTTAAATTTTCATCTAGGATGATTTCATAGGTTTAAAAAGAGAAGAATAGGGTTTACCATAACTAAATACTGTATAATAGAGGCCAACAATTGTATGGCCCTTCAGAAACAAGCAGATTTTATTTTACAGAGAAAGAAAAAGAAAAGAGAGCCAGGAGGGTCTGAAACAGAATATTTATTCAGTCCTTTATCACTTGGTTAAAATAGAGATGTGATGGTCCTTGGGAATGTTCATGGAGACAACCACAACTAACTTTGAGAAACTATCCACCATAGATTTTCTCACTGAACCTTGGCAGCCACTTTAAATCTCTTCTGATGCAGATCCTGTCCTCCCTTCTCCAAAACTAAAAAAGAAAAAAGAAAAAGTTTACTGGATAATATAGAACTTGCCCATTCCTCCACATTTTAGCAGCTAAATACTTTACATTTTCTAGTTATATAATCCCAACCATTCATTTGCCTTTGAGATGGAGCCATGAAAATGATATAAAAATTTTTATAATGCTACAAATGTCTGACCAGCGTTTGATTGAAAAAAAAATGTAACTCCGGTTAGTTTCTCTTTGTACCCTATTCTCTTCACATACCTCTTAATATGATCATGATTTCAATCTCAGAGTCTGAGGAACTTGCCCAAGGCCAGATGGCTAGAATATGATCCACCTGCGGTATATTAACATCAAGGCTCATTTTCAGGTTGAAAACAAGAAATGCTTTATACTTTGAGCGTGTTTGTATAAAGTTCTAAATGGAAAAAGAAAACCATGAAACTTCAAAGCTTAACTCTCTTCACTTTGTTATATTGCCTCAAGACTACACTGTTAGCTCTGTATAAAGGATATGGGATCATTAATTTTCTTGTTATTTTGTCATGTTCCTACATGCAATGCAAAAATAATGACAGGAGCCTCCTTCTTTAATTTTATATTTAATAATTTAAAAAGCAGGTTGTGTAGAGAGAAAATCCACAATTACCTAGCAACAACTCATGGTATATCAATATAAGATAAATGAAAATGTATGATGATTTGAAAATGAACATTTGCCTAATTCACATATTCCTAGGAAAATATCAAACTATTGATTTTGGCTAGAAATAAGACTACCAAACACAGGTTTCTAATTTAGAAACCATTAGTCTGATAAATCCATCTGTGTTAATATGGATCAGTGAGGGCATTTAAATAATATTTGAATATAATATATCAAATAGAAATGTGTGAAGGAAATTCCAGTCTTTACTGAGACATAGCATTATCACCATCATAGAGAACAATAGAATGGCTATTACTTACCCCATCAGACAAATATATTATTAATAGGAGATAAAATTAGATTGTACCCTTCAAGTATAGGTGATATACAGAACTGTGAGATTTATATTTTAGAAAGATTGCATAGACAGCTAATGGAAAAATTCATTACAAAATAGATTACTATTAAAAAATAGTTAAGTATTGTCTATGTATCTATATATGCCCATGCTCCTTAATTCCAAGTGTGCTTCTAAAATAACAGTGACTAATCTAAATGACAAATCAAATAAAACAAAAATATTTTCAATACAAACAACTTTTTTAATATACATATCAGTGAACTTTAGATGCTTTCTTTTAAAAAAATGAAGATAAAAAGCTGAACAGTTAACGTCAACTATACTATTACTTATTTTGCTGGTGAGTTATCATATATTTTTCTTTTTACCCACACATTACCATTTAAAAACTAGGAGGTTTTGAGAATTTGGGCACACTCCTTTTTTTTTTTTTTTTTCAGTGAGAGAGAGGCAGAGACAGACAAGAAAGGAGAGATGAGAAGTATCAACTCATAGTTGTAGCTGTGGCATTTTAGTTGTTCACTTATTGCTTTTCATATGTGCCTTGATGGGGGAGGGAACTCCAACTGAGCCAGTGACCACTTGCTCAAGCCAGTGACCCATTGGGCTTCAAGCCAGCAACCTTGGGGTTATGGCTCATGTCTATGATCCCACGCTCAAGCCGGCGATCCTGTGCTCAAACTGGTGAGCCTGCACTCAAGCCAGTGACCTCAAGAGTTTTGAACCTGGGTCCTCAGCATCCCAGGTTGACACTTTATCTGCTGCACCACTGCCTGACCAGGCTGGACACACTTCTTCATGTAGCCTTACAAAGATGGTTTCCTTTATTCTAGCTCTCAGTTACAAAGAGGACAATGATAAGTATGTTAACTTTTAAATTTCTGCTTTATTTACTAAATGGTAGGCTGATTTAATACTAAGTCTGGCTAAGATCATAACCTTGAACAAAAGAGATAGATGAGTATCACAGAGTACAAGGAGGAGATTCCATTCCTGAGCCACTTAAGCCTGCCCTGACAAATGATAGTGAGTACTACATTGCTCTGAATGACCTGCCCCCAAATGGTTGTGATAAGAGCTTCTAATCTTATCATTGAATTACTTTATTGTACTTTATAAATGAAAGCAGGAGAAAATATATGAAAAAGGTTGTGTATCTTATTTGTCCTTCATCCAAAAGATACATTTAAAATCATCTGTCTAAACAGTTACTTCTGACTGTGCTATTTACATTGTAATGCTGATTGGAAGTCCCTAACTATTCCACAATTAGAATTTAAGATTGCAATTTAAGACAAGTATCTTCAAATTATATTGAAATTTAACTGGAATGCCCTTTTACCAAGCCTAGAGTACATCAAAATACAATTAGTTTTTAGTTGTTACTATTTATCAATTAACTCCATCAAGAGTCCTCAGAACATTTGATACCAAGAAAAATATAGCAGTTTAATTCCAGTTAGATTGCCGTTTTCCTTGTTCCTTTTTTAGATGCTTTTCCAATTTTGTTTCCATATCTTTAGATACTACCCCGCAATTTTTTTCTCTTGCATATTTCCCTCCCATATATAAAGTATCTAATGTTCAGAGACAGATAGATATAACTGCAATGTGGAACTCTCACAGTTGCATTTCAGGAGCTGTTTTGTGGTATGCCGAGTTTCTGGGAGAGGGAAAAGGTAAAAGAATAGGTATTTCAGTGGCAAATGATCTTAGCATTTACCCATGTATAAAATGCCTCCATGTATAAAACTCTTGCACTTTAATTTTGGGCCCAAAATTTGAAAAAAAATGTATTACATAAAGTTATTGAACTCAAGTTTTATTCATAATAAAATTCATACAACTCATCATCACTATAAAAACTCCCATCCGTTATCTTGTCCTCATCTGTGTTTGATGACGAATCGCTATCTTCATATATTGCCTTGTCCACAGTTCCATCTATGGCATTTGAAATCCCACACTTCTTAAATGACTTGACAATGATCTAAATCTTGATATTATCTCAGGATCTTATCACCCACCCACATACAAACATACAAACTTCTTCTATAGTTGGTTTGTTCATACTTCCTGCTGGTGTCAAATTCTCCCCAGAAGACTTCTTCCCTTGTTTCCATTTGTCTTTCATGGCAGCTTTGAAGGGTTTCTTAATGCTGACATCAGGTGGTTGGAGCTGGGATGTCAAGCCTCCAGGTATGACAGCAAGTTTTGTTTTTTGCTCTGTAGCAATCTTCGTTGTGTTTTTGTTACGTGTGCACTGAATTGATCAAGAACCAACAGGGCGGGTTTATGTAAGAGCCAACCTGGTCTCCTTCTACAAATTTTCTCAAAGATCTTCATTCCATCCTGATCCATCCAAACCTTGTCATGAAAATGGACAATCGCTCCTCAAGGAATGTCTTCTTTTGGCATTGCTTTGTGTTTGAAAATCATCGTAGGAGGCATCTTGGTTCTGTCAGACCAACAAGCTAGAACAACTGTATAATGGCTTTTTTAATATCCACTTGTCTTCACAGTTATAGTTTTCACCCCCTTATCAACAGTTCTGTTACTTGGGACATCAAATTGAAGAGGGGCTTCGTCCACATTTGCAATCTGCCCCAACTCAAACTGATGTGTTTTCCAACATTGAATGATAAAACGATGAAATTCAAGGACCTTCTGCTCATAGCTTTAAGGCATCTTTTGGGCAAGTCTGGTGCATGTCATGAACCTGAAGAACCAATTCTGTCCTCCTTTGAAATCAGTAACTTCTTTTTCATCAGCAGTTCTTGCCTCATGCTGAACCACCTTCTTGACACAGGAATTCCAATTGCCCTTGCTGTTCAATTCATATCTTCAATTCCCTCTCTAAATCAGGCCATTTTGCTGACTTTACCTCTCAGGGCCTTCTTCTGCTGTGGCATTTTAATAGGGTTTTTTTCTTCCAGTATCCAGTTTCGGATTGATTTCTCAGTTGGAGGAGGACCAAACTTACCTTCAACAGCACAATTTCCATTCACTTTTGCAAACTGGATCACTTTTAACTTGAATTCAGCACTGTATGAAAATCTTTTCTGATCCATTTTTGGGCAGAATGTGGCAAAGTGTAACCTACCATAATATACTGGTAACAAGTGTGAACTAATGAGCGCAAAGATAACAAGTGCGAAAAAGTGGGAAGTGCAAGTAAAAAAACTACAGCCACTGTATAAAACGCAACCAATTCTTAGACCCCAAGTTTTTTCAAAAAGTGTGCATCTTATATATGAGGAAATACAATATGTTCCTTCTTGATATATCACCTCCTCTGTAATGCTTGCTCAGAATTTAAGAGCCTCTGGTGGTCTTGGAGTGTAATTACACTCTTTTTTAGTTCATTAGTTTATTCAATGAATTTACTGAGCAACTACAATATATGTCAAGTGCTATTTTTGATGGTAAAATCTGGCAAGGCCCTAAATCCTTTCACAGTGCCTTTTTGTCTTATATTTAGTCAAAAAATTCTCAGTGATAGTTATGTTTTTTTATCTTCAAGATTTTCAGTTCACATCAGGATATATATCATAGGGTTAAAAATTCTATCACAATAAAGTGTTTTGTTTTGTTCAGTCTCTGATTTTGTTTTATGTTTATTGTGAAACCAGTTTGAGACTAAGGGATTTTATTGTTTTGTTCACTATGTTGCTTCTCATTTCAAGACAGTTGTAATTTCTTACAGTCCCTGTAATCATAAATGAAAATCGAAATGTATAATCATTCAACTCAAATGTGTAACTGATCACTCTAAAACCTATTATAGGAAGTAAAGCATCATTTATTGGAAGTTGAAGTCAGCATTGTTTTGCATAGTTTGTATTAGGTACTCTCCAAAGCCATTTTCTTCATATCTACATAATGGATGTGGAATGAATAATCCCAGCCATTACAATTTCTTTACCTTTAAGTTAGCAGTAGGAGGAAGCTTTTGTATAAGAATTGCTGCCATTTTTTATAATTTAGAAATTCTTGACACATCCACATAATAAAATTGAATCAACTCCTTTTCCAAAAGTATTCAATGTTTAAAGGCAGACACTACATGAAAATACCTGTTCTGGCCAGTTGGCTTTGTGATAGACCTTTGGCCCAGAGTGTGGATGTCCTGGGTTCAATTTCTGTTCAGGGCACACAGAAGCAACTGCCTGCTTTTCCACCTCTATCCCTCTCCCTTCTCTCTTTTTCTCTTCCGCTTCTGCAGCCATGGTTTGATTGGTTCTAGTGAATCTGCCCAGGCACTGAGGATGGCTTCATGGAGCCTCCACCTCAGGTGCTAAAAATAGCTCAGTTGTGATCATGGTCCCAGATGGGCAGAGCATCAGCCCCAGACAGGTGTTGCTGGGTGGATTCTGATCAAAGTGCCTACGGGAGTCTGTTTGTCTATCTTTCCTCCTCTCAACTTGGGAAAGAAGAAAAAAAGAAAATACCTGTTCTAGTATTGTCCACATTGTATGCCAAGTGAATGTTCTCTTCAGAAAAGGGTTCCATAGTCAAACAAGTTAGGGAATGATGCTTGATTAACCCCCTTAGAAATTTATAATGTACATTTCCATATCAGATTTGAAACATTTTAAGTAGTGATTAGAGGATATTACTATCACTTAAGTATTTTTACTGGCCTTTAAATTTTTACCAAATGATGATACATTCCAATTACATGTCTATATAGATGTATTCTGTTTAGTTGCTTGAAATTAATACAAAAATATCAAATTAAAATAAGACAAAGGACAAAGGTGGTAGATACTTGAATTTGGGAGAATTTAAAAAGAAAATTAAGATATACAACTGAGTTGTCGTAGTTCACAGTTAGTGACAAAGAATGAACAATAAACAATCAAGTACCAGTTTTCCTATCTACCCCAACTCCAATTAATCTACAGATTTAAAAAAATTGTTTCTTACAAGATCTGTTATATTTGCCTGTTTCTTGAAAACTTGCTTTTACTTATGAAATGAGACTTCCATTTGAAGAGATAAGAGAAAGTTGAGGTAAATGTCCTGAGGCATCTTATAGACCACACAGGGAAATACATTGAGTTTTATGAAAGAGTTACCTGTTTTAAAAAATACATGCTGCTTTGTACTTCATCATCCTCATATCCTTGGCATGTCTATGTAAAAATAAGATATCAGCAATAGCCCTTTAGGTAAATTCATGTAAAAAAAATCATTTTGAAAATTGTATTTATGATTGTGAATGTGTTAACAAAATCATGTGCAAAAACAACTGATTTATGGCTAACCACTTAGCTTTGCTACCTTACATGGTTAAGGTGCATCTGAACTGGATGAAGCATAAATGCTTGTGTGAAAGTCATAGCTTTGGGCTTCTCTGGGTGTGAGGACTCTTGATAATAGTCCCATAGAAGACATTGGAAGCTATGCCAGTGGTGTTGTTCCAGTGGTGTTATGCCAGTATTTGCATCTGTAAAAAGTGAGGCTTTCTTATAATTCATGGAAGGTACCCACTGCCTGGTGTGGAACTGTCTCCTTGAACCTGAACTGTGTCACCTAGGGAGAAGATAGCTTCCAGAGGGCTGTGTGAACTCTCATCCACAGGGAACTGCTGCAAGGATTCTCATGGAGAGGACCTCTGTCATCTGACCTATACCTTGAGTGGACTCACAGCAGTCTTGAAAGTATGAATATTTAGTCAAATCTAGGAAGAACCTTGGAAGGCGTTATAATAATATCTCTCTACTCTCCAAATATGCAGCTTAATTCTCCCCCTCTATGTCATTTAGAAAATAGACTAGAGAAGGGTTTCCCCAGGTATAGATCTCAGATAACCCTGAACAGAAAAGCACCTAACCTGTAGATTTTCAGGTCCTACCCTAAAACAAATAAGTCAGAATCTTTGGGAATGGGGCCCTACAATCTGTACACCTGGACAACAAAGTCTTTAGGTTACTTTCTAATTTTAGCCTTCTATGACCATGTAATTCTGATGGTTTATTCTTTTCATCCTACATTATGTCTTTTGTCATTTAATTTATTGGAGTGAAATTGGCTCACAAAATCATACAGGTTTCAAGTGTACAACTCACCAAAACATCACCCGCACATGCATTGCATGCCCATCACCCCAAGCAAACTCTCTTTCATCCCCATTTTCTGCTCCTTTGCTCCCCTCCACCTACCTACCTACCTCCCATCCCCTTTCCCTCTGGCTATCACCACATGTTTACTGTGTGTGTGTGTGTGTGTGTGTTGCTAAATCCTTTCACCTTCTTATTTTCCCCCAAACCCCCTCTCCTCTAACAGCTGTCAATCTGTTTCATGTTTCCATGCCTCTGTTACTCTTTTGTTTGTCAGTTTATTTTAGTCATTAGATTTCACGTATAAGTGAGATCATATGGTACTTCTGTTTCTCCCCCTGGCTTATTTCACTTAGTATAACCATCTCCAGGTTCATCCATGCTGTCTTAAAAGTAAGATTTCCTTTTGACTCTGGACCCAGCAGTTCCACTTCTGGGAATATATGCAAAGAAACCTGAAACACTAATTCAAAAGAATGCACCCCTATGTTAATTGCAGTAATATTTACAGTACCGAAGAGTTGGAAACAGCCCAAGTGCCCATCAGTAGATGAATGGATAAAAAAACTGTGGTGCATTCACACAATGGAATTCTATATAGTGTCTTAATGTAATTAAATTTTCATTTCTCCAGAAGACCATTAAAGGAGTTAGTAACTAGGAGTTTCAGAAATAGCAATAGACTGGAAGGGGAGATCTTTTTAATTCATTCAGATTTGAAGAAACCTTGAAAAAGTTTTTTTTTTTTTTATAATTCTTCATCTTTTTCCAAGTCTCCTTGGTCATCTATGACCCTTAAGATATATAGCTTTTTAGTACCATATGATAATTCTTTTTGAAATGTTGATTTGCCTTTTATTTTCAACATGCTAAAACTATTGTCACTATTACCTTGAATGTAAGGTAGTATGACTCCTGCAAGATTGTCAGAGATTGTATTAGATCTTACCAAACTAGTGAAAATCAATAAATACTTTCACTCTCTTCAGAATTAGTTTCATATGTACTTGAGATGAAAGAAAAATTCTATTTGTTGTTCTGCTGAAGTTATCAAGCCTTCCATTAGTCTAGGTTAAGTTTCTGGGGTTTTGAATTTAATTTTGGTTTCTAATATTGATTTATATTTCATAAGAACTTTGTTGATTAAAGAAAAAACTTTAGTAAAATCTTCCACTTTTAAGGTCCTGACAAGTTTTTCTCAATGATTCAGGTTCCATTTTAGGACTTAAAATTATTTGTGAAATAGAAAATGACTGTGAATGATTAAAGGTTAATAGATTATAATTCAGGTCACCCAAAATTATGCATTTATTTTAGCCTCTTAAATTTAAGAAAACTAAATGAGATTTAATTTTACCTTTTCTGTTTTATCCTAATGCTATGGAAAGTTGTTTAAGATTTTATACTCTTCGAGGGCATATATCTTTGACACCTTTGTATTTCCAAGAATGTTTTTACACTGCAGAACTTGTACACACATTTTATAAACGAATGAACAAATATGTTATGAAAAAAGGAAAAATCTCTTACCAGAGTTCAGGTGGAAGTGAAAAGCAGTACAGTCATCCCTTGCCATATCGCGGTTCACTTTTCACAGTCTCACTGTATCACGGATTTTTAAATCGTATATATCTAATTTTGTATCACAGATTTTTCACTATATTGTATGATTTTGTGGTACATAGGTATTTTTATATATTTATTATTTTAATTATTTTTGCAGTAAAATGAGCATTTTTTTAAAAAATAATCATTATTTTAAAATAAGCTGATTCGTCATCACCTTCATCATTCAAGTTGTAGTATATTTGCTGGTGAGTATTCATTTAGAATTTTAAATGTCGTGAAAATTACATAGGTTTAATAGTGTAGGAAGTGTTTAAGAGCATAAGAAGTGTTTATAAGAGTATGGGAAAAGTTAATAGCAGTGTGAGAAAGGTTTATAAGAGTGTGGGGAGGATTTATAAAGCATTAAAATACATATAAATAATAAAATAAATGTAAGGTCACTACTTCACGGATTTTCACCTACTGCAGGGGGTTTTGGAACCTAATCCCCATTATAGACAAGGGACCACTGTACTAGCAATCTTCAGAGTAGAGCTCACCCAGCCTGCTGGATCCACTCCTCACCTCTACCTTCAAACATGTCTTTCTTCTGTTCCTTAACTTAACCAGGCCTCCCAACAGTAGTGACCCATAATCCAACAGTATCTTTCTTTTACTCTAAACATCAGACTCCCTACTCCCCCAGTACCACAATCTGAACTTCATGTCCTGAGAAGAGTGAACCTGAGACATGGAGAGACATAGCTGTAAGGATTATATGCACAAGTTTACACTCATGGGGGGGGGAGTATTTGTGCTTTAAAATATGATAGAAACATTCAGTGATACAAACTTTAAGTTTTACCAATAGCAGAATTTAGGCAGTGTGGCATCTGAAAAAAGCATTTTGGGTTAGGATCTTAAAATCATGTCAGAAGGTGGCCTCCTTTTCACCTCCAAGTACTGCTGGTTCTTCTATAACTTTACTTCATTTGCTATTTATAAGTTTTCTTGTTCAGAAGAGGTAAGAGAGTGGAGGGGGAAATGAATAATCTTTCACTCTTTGTACCAGTGATTTTCAACCTGAGCTGTACATTAAAAATCACTTGGGAGCTTTTAAACATCCTGATTTTCTAGCCATACTCTAAACCAATTAAATTGGATTCTCTGAGGATGGAATACACCCATCAGTAGATTTAAATCACCCAGAACCACTACCTTAACCCTTTGAGTAGTAGGAATGTTCATGTACATTCTTGTGCCTCCTGACCATACAGAGTAAAAAAAAAATTTTTTTTAATGTGTAAGGCAACATTAAAAAAGGCAAATGTATGTTCTTCTTGTTCTTATAAACTGGTTATTAAACAAGAATAATTTTAAGTTAATAAAACTGTAACTGGAACTAATTTTATTTTTTGAAAAAAAAACAAACACCTCACTCCTGGGGGTCAGCGAGCAGGAAAAAGACTAACTAACTCCTCAAAGGGTTAAACAAGGATGAGGAATGCAGCAGGTGCCAGCTGCCCACAGAGGACAAATAGTTACGTTAGGAAGCTATGTGAGAGAAAAATGAGAATGGTAGAGTCTGTGGGAACTGGAGAGCGAAGACAGCGGTTATGAACTTCAAACAAGTGTTGAAGGGAGGGGAGCAGGGTGACTAATGGACCAGCTCCAGTGGCAGATCGCCTGGGGTTAAAACACTTTTCTGTCCTTTCTTGTTGAAAGTGTGAGCAAGTGACTTCTTTGTGCTTAAGTTTTCTTATTAGCAAAATAAAGAGAATAATTATACCTATCTCTCAAATTTGTTGTGAGGATTAAATGAAGCTATAAAGATAACGCACTTAGCTTTTTGTTGAGCTCATAACAAACATATTCAACCCCTTTGTGCTAATTATTGTGATAATGAGCACAGAGGTACCAAAGTTCACTCCTCTTCTCTTCAACAGGCTGTTGGTTTCCAATCTAGGGAGAGGAAACAATGCTCATGAGCTAGAGATTAGGGAATCAAAAATTTCTGACAGGCCCTGGCCGGTTGGCTCAGCGGTAGAGCGTCGGCCTGGCGTGCGGGGGACCCAGGTTTGATTCCCGGCCAGGGCACATAGGAGAAGTGCCCATTTGCTTCTCTACCCCCCCCTCCGCTCCCTGGTGGGCGTGCCGGGTGGATCCCGGTCGGGCGCATGCGGGAGTCTGTCTGACTGTCTCTTCCCGTTTCCAGCTTCAGGAAAATACAAAAAAAAAAAAAGTTTCTAACAATTTTAGTATTTTTTTTTTTGTATTTAAAAAAAAAGTTTCTGACAATTTTAGTATTTTTTTTGTATTTAAAAAAAATTAGTTTTGTTTTTTTTTTGTATTTTTCTGAAGCTGGAAACGGGGAGAGACAGTCAGACAGACTCCCGCATGCGCCCGACCGGGATCCACCCGGCACGCCCACCAGGGGGCGACGCTCTGCCCACCAGGGGGCGATGCTCTGCCCCTCCGGGGCGTTGCTCTGCCGAGACCAGAGCCACTCTAGTGCCTGGGGCAGAGGCCAAGGAGCCATCCCCAGCGCCCGGGCCATCTTTGCTCCAATGGAGCCTTGCTGCGGGAGGGGAAGAGAGAGACAGAGAGGAAGGAGAGGGGGAGGGGTGGAGAAGCAAATGGGCGCCTCTCCTGTGTGCCCTGGCCGGGAATCGAACCCGGGTCCCCCGCACACCAGGTTGACACTCTATCGCTGAGCCAACCGGCCAGGGCCCAATTTTAGTATTTTTAATTAATTTTCTTATTTTACAATCACCTCGTCCCCACTCTCAGGTCCCCAAAATTTCTTGCTATCTGTATATCCTGCTATCTATTGTTCTTTTAGATTCTTACACCTGAAGTTTCATGATATTCCCAACAGACTGGAAGTACATGTGGACATGGGTGGGTGAATTAGTAGCTATATCAATTTAGGATTTGCTATGTAGTACACTATACCAGACAAATGATAAATATATTTTGGCTTAAAAGCACAACTTTTGTTTTTGCCTCATTATACTCGAAGTTAGCAGTTAGGCCTGTGCTCTGCTGAGGGTTGTTTTGCTGGGTTTACTCATCCATCTGTGTCAGATGTTGGTCCTCAAGGCGGCTCTTTATTTTGGGGTTGGCTGGCTGCGGCTAGGGTAATAAGAATGACCGAGTCATGTGTCTCTCATTATTTATCAAGTTAGCCTGGATGGTTTTACATGAGGTAGCTGCTTCCAGGAGTGGAGGAGTAGAAGTTTATGAGGTAAAGGCTCAGAATCAACACCACACAGTTTCTGCCACATACTTTTGATTAAGGGAAATCATATGGCCAGCCCACGTTCAAGGTATAAGGAGATGGACTCTATCTTTGATGTAAGCTTCTGCAAAGTATTGTGACCATTTTATGTAATCTTTCACAATACGCTGTTGAAATAGGGTCAATGGGAGCAAATGAGGTCAGAGTGAAGTCATATAAAAGGTATATTAAAGGTCAGATTAGCCCTGGCCGGTTGGCTCAGTGGTCGAGCGTCGGCCTGGCGTGCAGAAGTCCCGGGTTCGATTCCTGGCCAGGGCACACAGGAGAAGCGCCCATCTGCTTCTCCACCCCTCCCCCTCTCCTTCCTCTCTGTCTCTCTCTTCCCCTCCCGCAGCCAAGGCTCCATTGGAGCAAAGATGGCCCGGGCGCTGGGGATGGCTCCTTGGCCTCTGCCCCAGGCGCTACAGTGGCTCTGGTCGCAACAGAGCGACCCCCCAGAGGGGCAGAGCGTCGCCCCCTGGTGGGCAGAGTGTCGCCCCCTGGTGGGCTTGCCAGGTGGATCTCGGTCGGGCACATGCGGGAGTCTGACTGTCTCTCCACGTTTCCAGCTTCAGAAAAATAAAAAAAATAAAAGAAAAGGTCAGATTAGATGTCACATTAAAGGTCAGATTAGACATCAAATCAGAGGTCAGACTTTGAGCGTATGAAAGGCATACTGGAGATAGGATTTGATGAATGATCAGGTGTGCATGGTGAGGGACAGAGGAGTTAAATTGAAGCTGAAGTTTTAATTATTATGAGAATCAAACTTTGATTCAATGAAATAGGAAAGCCAGAAGGTGGCAAAAGGGCACACAGTGTTATCTATGTATTCTCTCACAGCATACCCTGAACGGTATTCCATTTCTTAAATTGCTTGTTTTCTATAACCATTTTCTCGTAAGGACAGGGCATATATTAAGCTCATCAATTAAAATGAGACCCAAAGATACTCTTTTTTTTAGTTGACTTCTTCATGAACTTTTATAATGCTAACAAAATGTGTAAATAATATATGTAGTTCATAGTTCCAAAGTATTCTCCTCTAATCTCAACTCTAAAGCATGTTATTCAGTATCAAAACAAAAATATCTAACTTTGGATTGAAACCAAAGTTCAGGTAACATTTTAGGAGAATTTTAGAAAACAATTATAAGAATAAAAACAATACAGTGACACTTAGAAATTTTCTTTATTTGTTTATTGAATTCTGTATAGAATTCTCTTTTTGTTATAGATATACTCTCCTGAATATAATTTTAAATTGCTTTGCTCTAATATAACCATTTTATATTGGCCACTAGCCTATGAAATAAAAGGAGACAAAGCTAGACATGATTTTTTTCGCTCTCTTCTGATTTAGTATAAACATTGATTTTGCTATAGCCAGATGGTCTCTCCTGTTTCCTTTGTGGTGTTTTGACCCCAAAAGTCTTTCTTTTCACTTTGATGTATACATTACGTCAAATGCTTTTAACATAGCATATTTTCCTAAATTAAATCCTTTTAATATTAGGTTAGAAACAGCCAATATCATTTATACCAATGCTTTTCATTGATATATTGTTCTTGTTATTATTTATCATTACTTAACATGTTTTTTTAAATAATTAAATAAATAATTTCTCCCTCTTAATCTTGGGCACATGTTGCCAGCCCTGGAGATATGTATATGTGTCTCTATGTGGAGAGCCCTACAGAATATGATAGACTGGTCATGGTAGAACAACTACTTACTTTTATTCCCTTATAGTGTTTCCTTGCCCTATTACTTAACTACTGCATAGTAAACCATCTGAAAACTTGGTGACTTTAAACAACAATCCCTAATTCTCACTCAAGCTTCTATTGATCTGCTGGCTGATCTAGACTGGGCTCAGTTGCATTAGACTCCAAGATGTAGGGTGGATCTAAATCAATGCCATGTGTCTCTTAACCTCCTTGGACCCATTATATGTTTTGAGCATAGTGTGCGTTAGGTAGATGGTTCTGACAGAAAATTTTCTAGTTGCCAGTTTGAATGCAGCCTAGATTTTTCAATATATAAGATGTGAAGACAAGAAATAACATGCAAGTATGTCTTATTGACTTATAACAGAAGACAAGCAATTTCATTTTTCTTTATTGCTGAAATCACCATTTTACTTGTGAATTTGAGCCTTCTTCATCAATTTGTGGAAATAAAATATCTTCTATCACAATGTAATCCAAAATAGGTAAAATTAGATGGTTTATCCTGAGCAAGCAGAGCAAGCCTGCAATGTAACTTTCTCTACATACATTATGTCATGTATTCTCTTAGCATTTATATGAGTTGTATGCGTCACATAGATACACGTCTATAAATACAGAGAAAAGATGCCTGAAGAATATACTCTAATACTGCTTTATTGTTTTTGTATTTTAGCTATGCTGATTGAAAAGAAAATCTATAAATATTTTTCATTTCAATAAGGGATGTGAGCTAGAATTCTAAACTATTAACACTAAAGGTGATTTTAGAAATGACATAATACAACTTCCACATTGTCAAATTAAGGAGCACAACTCAGAGGTTGTGTGTGTCAGTAGCCTCTCAGAGGTTGCATAGTGAGCTAGTGGAAGAACTGGTAATGAAATCCAGGACTCCTGACAACCCAATGAGCTTGAGCTTTTTCTATTTTACTGCCATACCTCCCAGACCCCTGCTGGGACAAAATGTCAACAGAGTCTGCAGAGAGAAAAATGAGATACAGTTGTGTCCTGAACTCTATTGTGGAGACTTTTTAAAATGTGCTTTAATTCCTAAACTAGTCTTGCAGATACTTCAAAGCTAAGAGCACGTTTTTCTGAAAACTTCCTGGAAGCCTATAGTTGCTACTGATTTTTTTTTTAATCTCTAATTTCTTGTAGCACTTATACATTTTTTCATGGAGATGAAGTTCTGAAGGATGGGAAATATAATTTTTACGTCTTTGTACCCTCTTACAGAGATTAGGGAAGTTCTTCCTATTAACTAGTGTTGACTGTCAGCTCTTCCAAAAGACAACCAGAATAACGAATGATTGAGCAAAGCTAAGTATTAGGTCTGCTGCAACAAAGGAAGAACATAACCTGGATGGAGTTTTGGTAGTGTGTCCAAAGGGGATGTTTTAGAGGGTTTGAGTCCAGGATGGATAATTTTATGGTAAGACTTGCAAAGTAGGGTGATGATTGGGATTTGCTGAGATTATATCATAATAGTTTTGGGTGAGGGAACACATAGTACAAGAGTTTTTATGATTATTAATGGGTGAGGTATTGGTTTGTTGGTTCACAGTGTTTTTGATCAGAAGCAAGTACTTCATAAAACAAGTAGTTTTATATTGGTCTGAATCCAGTATTTTAAGAACAAAACCAGGAAAGTATACATTTCTCCATAATTGCTTAGTACAGGAAAATATATTAGTATCAGTTTTTAATATTTACTTACTAATCAATTATCATGACATCACCCTAAAAATGAAACTGGGCCAATCTCAAGTTTTAGGGAAGGAACATTTCTGAATAACACTCTAAAATGTGAAACTATATAATTGACTCTACACATATAATTACCCATATACTTTACAAGGTCTTATGAGCTGGCACAGGCAAGAGATGTCATTTAAATTTTAAGGGGCATAAAAGGAGTTTACTCAGTGAATTGTTCATGTGTTATTGAAAGTCATATCTTGAGTGCCAGTCTCAAAATTAATAGAGTAAAAGAAATGTGAGAAAATTATGTCTAGTCCTAGTCCCAATCTTCCCTCCTTGAAAAATGTTATTTGGCAAAACCTTTGCTTTTATAAACAGGATCCAAAAGAAAGAACCCAGTGGGCTCCCCCTTTTGCTAATGCTCTTCCCTGGGGAAACTGATATCAAAGGCAAAATAAGATGCCAGATGTTTCAAATGGGTAAATGATACCAGTGGACCTCTGCTCAAGAAGATCTTCTGCCCACATCTGCCAATTTCAGCAGTGCACTTAAGTCTTGCATGTATACACTGCTGAGTGCCAAATTATAGCTCCATTCTCCCTCTACTCTTCTCTATTCACACAAATGCAGAAACTTCACTTGTGCCTTTTGTTTTGTTATATCTGCCCAATGCCACTGTTTGGCTCCAATTCAAGGACAAGCACAGGTACATCTTCAGCACTAAAATCTGTAGCAATGCTCAGTTATATAGCAGTTAATATTTTTGGATTTTCTCCAAAATGAAAATGCCATATTTTATCATTTCCCTCGTGAACCCTTAAAACTCAGTTTAAGAAATATTGCCCTAGAGTTCTAGTAGCATAAGAATGCCTGCCTTTTATTATGCAGACATTCACTTGGTAAATATTTGCAGGTGATATATTCCAGAGTTGTACACCTGAAACCTGTATCATTTTATTAACCAATGTTACCCCAATAAATTCAATTAAAATTTTTAAAAAAATATTTACAAGGCCCTGGCTGGTTGGCTCAGTGGTAGAGCGTCGGCCTGGTGTGCGGGGGACCCGGGTTCGATTCTCGGCCAGGGCACATAGGAGAAGCGCCCATTTGCTTCTCCACCCCCCCTCCTTCCTCTCTGTCTCTCTCTTCCCCTCCCACAGCCAAGGCTCCATTGGAGCAAAGATGGCCTGGGCGCTGGGGATGGCTCCTTGGCCTCTGCCCCAGGCGCTAGAGTGGCTCTGGTCGCGGCAGAGCGACGCCCTGGAGGGGCAGAGCATTGCCCCCTGGTGGGCAGAGCATCGCCCCTGGGGGGCGTGCTGGGTGGATCCCGGTCGGGCGCATGTGGGAGTCTGTCTGACTGTCTCTCCCCGTTTCCAGCTTCAGAAAAATACAAAAAAAAAAATTTACTGAGGGCCCTGGCCGGTTGGCTCAGCGGTATAGCATCAGCCTGGCGTGCGGGGGACCTGGGTTCGATTCCCGGCCAGGGCACATAGGAGAAGCGCCCATTTGCTTCTCCACCCCCCCTCCTTCCTCTCTGTCTCTCTCTTCCCCTCCCGCAGCCAAGGCTCCATTGGAGCAGAGATGGCCCGGGCGCTGGGCATGGCTCTGTAGCCTCTGCCCCAGGTGCTAGAGTGGCTCTGGTCGCGGCAGAGCTACGCCCCGGAGGGGCAGAGCATCGCCCCCTGGTGGGCAGAGCGTAGCCCCTGGTGGGCGTGCCGGGTGGATCCCGGTCGGGTGCATGCGGGAGTCTGTCTGGCTGTCTCTCCCCGTTTCCGGCTTCAGAAAAATACAAAAAATATATATATATTTACTGAGCACCTATTATAGGTCAACTACTGTACTTGGCATTGAGAGTTCTGTGGTAAGCAATGATAGATAAGGTTTTCGGCTCTGTGAATTTGCTGTATAATGGATGAAGCTTTCTTTAAATGAACCAAAATTACAGTGAACCATGCAGCTAGAAACACGATCATGTTTGTATCATATATGAAGCATGGAAAGTCATTGTACTGAGATGAATGGAAGTTCTGAGTTGCTGCAGACCAGCGTGGCTAGTAATTCCAGGTCTTGAGGGAGAATGGTGTGGAATTAAGAAAATAGACTTACTGAGAAAAGAGGATGGGATTGGGAGGCCTTTTCAGTGCTGATGACAATATTAGAGAGAGTGAGCCCCCGGTCTTTGCTTTATTATATAGCATAAGATAATTAAAGCCTTTAATCCAATATACAAATAGGGAAGTTTCTGATATAAAGCCACTTATTTGAGGCATAAATTGGATTCCTTATAAGAGTGTATTACCTTATATTATATAACAGTCAAGGGTGTGGAGAAAAGCTTAGTGTTGAAAAGATTTTAGTATTAAGAAATCTTATTATTAAGAAAATAGGAAAGGCTCAGTCCCAAATCAAGCCTTAGACTACAACAAACCCGCCAGCCCACAGCCCATCTCCCACCCGGAGTCATAAGCAAATTAGTGGTAACTACTTAAACAGTCTAAAATCTGCACTTGAGATCTCAAGTTGTTTAGCATCATTACCACCTTGTCATCCTTCACCTTGCATGCGGACGATGTAGTTGGAAAAAGGAATATAATTTTGAAGCATATTATTTCTTAGAGAATATATTTTGAGAAATAGCTCCACCATGATGGAAGAGAATATTGGGGGTAGAAAAGAAGAATAAAGAGAAAATTGGGAGAACAATAAAGATAGGTTTGGCCTCTTTCATTTTTTTCTAGTGCAAGTGCCTGGAAATTATCTAGGTGAAGGTCTGGCAGAGGGTCAGAAGTTGCTGATGTCTGGTGAGTTATGTTAAAGTAAAACCAGGCACCAGTTGAGTTGAAATATAAATAATGCAGTAGAATGCTTGAATATGTTAATCAGTGACACCAGGACTGATCATTCATGCTACTTGCATTCACTGTTGCTCAGAGCAAGCCATAGTACCTGTGCTCCAGACCGTATGGGAGAGATTTCCTGAAAGTAATTTATGCCACCCAGGAGAGTCCACCCCTGCTACTCAAAGAATGGTCTTTGAATCAGCAGAATGAACATTATCAGCAGGCTTGCTAAGAATGCAGATTCTTAGGCCCTACCCATACTGAATTAGAATCTGCATTATAACACGATCTCAGGTGATTTGGAGTAACAGGAAAGTCTGAGAAGCACAGGTCTAATAAACTGACTCATAAATCACCTTATATTGCATTTTCCCAGCGTTTGATTCTACTATCAAATAGTAACTTTCTCCTTAACTCAATTTATATAGAGTTTTTTAGGTTTATTGTGTTTCCCTGATTCAAAGTAAGTCTTTAAGATGATGAATGCATCCTTTCATTCATCCAATCTACTCGCAGTAATTGAGCATCTTCTATGTCAGTCATTTCTCTAGGTACTGGGGATAGAGGAGTGACCCCCACAAGCTATATCCCTGACTTCAGGAAGCTTTTAGTTTACTGTGTTTTGTTTCGTTTTTCATGGCAGTCCTATTTTCAGATATCCCCTTTGCTTTCCAGGCAATATGTCCTGAATTTTAGTATAAAAAATGTAAAAGGTATGTAGCATGAGAACTCAAATTTCAGTATAGTAAGGTTAAAAAAGCAGAAAATTTTGAGTCAGATATACCTCTTTTGTAGTCCTGAATGTTTATGGCTTATTAGGCATGCGGTCTTAGAAAAATTATGTCTCTTTGATTCAGTTTCTTAAACTGTAGTATTATGGGTTAGTTCATAGAACGAAATAAAATTCCATATATTAAATGTGTAGTAGAGTATCTGGCCTAAAAAATCCAATAAATTGGAAGAAGAGTAACTCTGGCTGTTACTATTGGAGCTTATATGAAAAATAGCATGAAGTTCTTTGAGGCTAGTTCATTAAAGCCTATGAAGATTCTATTACATGTCAAGAAATTATATACCCTTAGAAATGCAAAAAAGGTCTAAGCTGTAAATGAGTTGATACTTTCCCACGGGCAGTAATTCTCACTCTCTCCCTGCCTTCTTCCCCTGAGTATAAGATTCTTCTGCACTTATAGAAGGGGGGTTGACAGGGTGTATTCCTATGCTGATGCTATGCTGGTCATGACCCCCACATTTCCTGTGAAATCCACTAGCACTGCTGAAACATAATTCTTAAAGGAATGGCAGTATCACCCTGCCTGATTATTTCCTGCCTTTTCACTCTTAAAAGGACTTGTAAGCATGGTCCATTAATGCTCAACATTCAAACTCCTCCTTAGACATCAGGTAGTCTGAAAGATCTAGGAACCTAGCTTCCCAAAATTGTGATGGTGATCATCACCTGTTGGCTCCTTCATGGAATGGAGAGTCTAATGACCTGAACACATAAAATCACTAACCTGACACAGTTTGCACATTTACTTTGGCTTTTCCTGCCTTTAGTGAATTTTTCTGACATGCTTTTCTATGAAATATCCAAGAGACTGTTTTTTTTGCTACAGTAATCCACAGTTGTTAAAATCAGATGGATATTTAACTACCATGTTAAGATCTTGATATAATGATGAGTTCTCTGGCATTATATACCCTAGAGGCATTCACTGTAGGATAGAGGACACTAGGCTATTAGAAAACAATGGCATGGACAAACGGTTACTTTTACTTTAGGGTGGGAGAGGGGAAGGAAGTTAGTAATGTTGTTGCCATCAGTGATTAGCTAAAGGTGACTAACTACCTAGAGTTGCTGGGGACAGGCCTGCTTGCTCCTCAAATGAACAACAAGGGTAATAGTTGAACTTGGCTAAGGCTAGGAGAGCTTCATAGCTGTCTATAATGAGTCACAAATTTGTAGGGTGGACATCTTGGCAAAGACATTTCTGTAAATATTTGGTTTTATAGGCTCAGTGTGTCAAGAAATATTTCTTGGATTTATGTAAGTGCATATTACAATGAGCTTTAAGTACAACTCTCTAGCGCTATTTTCTTTATACTTGGGACATGCCTATGAATTAGGCAAAGGCCAAGCTGGGTTCCTCTGCTTAGATAGATGCTAAAAAGAGGCAAAAAGAAGGTGAGTCACCAGGCAGATGGGAGCTAAGAGAAAACCAGGATGAGGATGTTTGGGATCCCAGAGGTACCTCTGCCTCTCCCTCTGCATGGCACCCTTCTGTGTCCTCACAAAGCTCAGCAGGCCATAGTTTTCACAACCAAAAGCCCAAGCTTCCATCAGTCACTGAGAACCAGACCAGTGAGCCCTTGGGGAGCACACCTAAGCATCTGGCCTATAGGAGGGAGTAATGTGCAGATACTATACTTTGCAGCAGTTACTGACACATATTGACTTAATCGTTGTGAAAACCTGAACATGGAGGAACTCTAATTATCTCTATTTTACACATGGAGGAGCTTCTGCTAACAGGGAACAAATGAATGTCCAGGATCCCAAACCCAGAAGCGCTAAGCAGTGATGGCCAAAGCATGTCCTCTGGTCTCATTGTTGAAGTGGTTAGGCAGCCTCTGCCCAGCCCTTTATGACACTCCAGGAGGCAGCAGAGCGTGGCCCTTGAGCAAATTATGAACAGGAGAAAATGTCAAATGTGGACAGTCACAGTCAAGAAGATAGACTGCTAGAACACTTGATATGATAACTATATTTAACTTAAACCAACACTTGAGTGTATTTATAAGAATTATATGTACTTTTGAGGCATTACTTGGAAAAGAACTTAGATCATACATAAACCTCTCATTGTATTCAGCCACTGAAAATATGTTGCTCTATTAGATATATAACCATAGACAGATTAGGTGTTTCATGTACAAATGAGGTTTATAATTGTGTTTACAATGGAGTACATTTATAACTAATAAATTCTTAAATAATAACCATTAAAATTGCTTGAAGTGCCTGTCTTAGTTCAGAGAATATCTTTTATGTAATTTACCAATGTCCAAAAGAAATAGAAGGATGTATTTATTCTACAGAGAATATTAAAGCACTAGTCAATAATCCCTGTCTCAAGTCTATCTTTTAGAATGAGGGTTTAAATAGTAATATATGAAATCAGCATGGCCATAACTTCTTTTATGTGTAGTTTTCCTTATGATTTTCCCATCACTCCTCAATCTTCATATAAAGCCATAGTACCATTAGGTTCATGCCAACTGCTATGCCACCTTCCTCACCACCCCCATTGCTACCACAACCTCCCACATTTACATGTTCTCAATCATGAATAAAGCTTTTGGCACCTCAGTCATGGTCTTCAGCCCACCCCAGTTACCACTACCATTCAGGGAGTCCTCTGCCAACCTCCTGGCCCCATAGGCCTTGACTTGATCAGAACCAATGAGTAAATCTTCTCACCCTCCTAGCCTTTGCCAGCTACTCCCACCAGTGCTACTTCCCACACCACCATCATTAGAAACCGTTCCCTTAAGTTCCTGATTACAACATCCCACACTGATCGCACCTTCTGCCCTTCAACCCCCCATGAGCTATCTTCTCCTGGATGTCTATCTCACACACACTTCCCACTCAGAGCGACAGAAACAGAGGAGTCAGAAGCTCATCTGCGTATTCAAACACTTTAATAGCAATTGCTGAAAACGGGAGGCCTCCCTCACCCATGGGAAGTCTGGGGGACTAGATTAGAGTCTTTTAGAGATCTGCAGGCTCTGGGACCCGGGCATCACTTCTTCTTCCTGGGTGAAGGAATCCCGTCATCTCAAGTTTAGGTGTCAAGCTGGAAGAGGCTGCGCAGCAACGGGTTTCTTTCTGCTACTCTCACCAAGTCTCGTGAGGTGATGCGCCCCCTGTGATGGTTGTCAGCCTCCTTGCTCATCAGCTCCAGGATGTAGGACACCACGAACTCAAGAATGCCAGCGAGGAAAACAGGGGTAACGGAGGACCGGCGCCTAGCATAGCGACCACTTCGCAGGTGGCGGTCCACGTGACTCACAGAGATTTGCAGCTCGGCTCTTGGTGTGCGGGAGGGGGCACGCTTCTGACGTTGGTGCCGGTCTCTTCTTTCCCTAGGAGTGATGTCTGCTGCATTTTCCTGGGATTGGGATTGGCCCATCTAGATTGTCCTGACGGTCTTGACTTCTCTAGATACCAGGGCTTATTCCTCCTGCTCACCTATCTCTGTGCTCAAGGCCAGCACGTTGTCAGGGAGCTGCCTCTGTGACAAACTGACATTGTGACATCACTGGTGTCCCCTGGGCCTTGACCAGGACTGGCCTAGAAATGTCCATATTAGGACACTGGTCTCCATGGTAACTTGACCCTCTTAAAGAACTCTTTCTACTTTACTTTAGCATCCAAGCAAAACATTTATGTTTCAAAGGAAAATATTTCCCTGCCTGTGGCACACAACTTCCCATCTCACACAGTAAACACAGTAATCACACCAATTTTTCCTCCATTTACATATTAATCTTACTATTCCTAATCACTATTCCTGTTTCTTTTTGAAAGAACTTCACCATATCTAGCCGTTTTATACCCACAGAAGCTGATGTGCCCTGAATAAACTACACTAGGGGGGGACCAGAACCTGGTGAAACTCCACCTTCAGTAGCTAAGGAGAGGCCCGCTGGCCGACTCACCTGAGTAGAAGAGGAAGAGTTGACTTGGCTCTAGTAAGGAGGGCCCCAAGGCTCTCTAGAACAAATCACCAAGGAGCCAGAGCAGTTCCCCAGACGGTCAAGGCCTATGTGCACCAATATCATGCTCTGAGGGCCCCTTATCCTGCCAGAAATCGATAACCAGATGAGGCAGAGGAGGCTGGCAGAAAGAGGAGCTGCTAAAGAGTTTATTGCTGCCTCTGGCAGCTCCTTGAACCCCGCTCCCATGACTATCACTGAATTACTAAATTAAAGAGTATGAAACCTGAAAAAATTGTGAAGTGAACATCTCTGACAATGCTGGTTCTGTAAATATCTGGTGTACTTGGCATTGTGTGTGAAGAAAGGTTCTGTGGATGTGTAGAAGCAGGTATTCCAACGGCCTTTAAGCCTATTGGGCTGAAACTCAGGCCACTCCTGTGAAGCAGGTAAAGGCTAAACCGTCCCCAGCAGCTCTCAGAGGCGGTGGAAGGAGGCAGGAGTGGCTGACTCACCAGCCAGAGGGCAGCTGAGAGGAAATCGGGGTGAGGACGTTTGGGACCCCAGGGGTACCTCTGCCTTTCCCTCCACGTGGCGCTCTTCCGTGTCTCCACAAAGCTCAGCAGACCATGGTTTTCACAGCCAGTGTGACCCAAGTCTCACCCAGTCACTGAGAACCAGGCTCAGTGGGACCCTGGGGAGCACAGCTAAGAACCGGGCCTACCAAGAGGAGACACCACGCAGCTGTTCCACAGGGCAGTCTCTGTGCCAGGCCCTGTGTTATAGAGAGCAGGTCCTGACACGCATTGACTTAATCTTCAGGAAAACCCAAACATAGGGAAACTCTAACTCCATTTTACCTACGAGGGAGCTGCTGCTCCGAGGGACCAGATGAATATCCAAGGTCTCATGGCCAGAAGGGCAGAGCAGGGATGGCCCAGCCAGGTCCCCTGATCCAGCTGTGAAAGCGGCTAGGCAGCCTCTGTCCAGTCCATTTAAACAGGAGTGGAGGCAACAAAGGAGGTGGGGTGAATAGTGGGGAAAATCTCCAATGTTGACGTTCATAAGAGAGGGCTTGTTTTCTATGACACTTAATGTGACGACCATTTTTTTCTTTAACTTAATACAGCACATAAATGTGTTCATAGGACTAATGTTTGCTTTTGAGTTTGGCAGTTGGCACAGAAGTTATACAGAATACACTTGTATATCTTAGAACATGTATTCAGCCATTGATAACTCTGTGACTTTATTAATTATATGGCAGACAAATAGGTGTTTCATTTGCAAATGGGAAAACACAATTGTAATTGTGTTTATAATGTAATGTTTAGTAATCATTTAGAACTGCTTGAATTGCACATATGACACCAGATGGTAGCTTTTATACATTACTGGTTAATGTACAAGTGTCCACAAAAGAGGACAAGAGATTATATTCTAAAAGCCCGTTACAAAAACACTAGTCAATAATCCCTGTCTCGAGTCCTTTTGTTCAGAATGATGCGGGATAAATAAATGAAATCCACCCGACTATAAAACCTTTCATATACATTACTTTAGGTCTGTCCCACCACTCCTCATCCCTTGTGTAAAGCCCCAGTCCCATGAAGTTCATGACAACGACCATGCCATCCTCTGCCCACACCCATTGCCACCACCTCCGATTTTAGATGTTCTGAACCATGAATAAAGCCTTCAGCACCTCAGTCATGGTCTTCAGTCCCCACCCAGCTATCCTCCTGGCTCCACAGGATTTGACTTGCGCAGAACCAATGAGGTGGTCTAACCTCTACAGCAGGGGTCCCCAAACTACGTCCCACGGGCCACATGCGGCCACCTGAGGCCATTTATCTGGCCCCCGCCGCACTTCCGTAAGGAACACCTCTTTCATTGGTGGTCAGTGAGAGGAGTACATTGACCATCTCATTAGCCAAAAGCAGGCCCATAGTTCCCATTGAAATACTGGTCAGTTTGTTGATTTAAATTTACTTTTCTTTATTGTAAATATTGTATTTGTTCCCGTTTTGTTTTTTTACTTTAAAATAAGATATGTGCAGTGTGCATAGGGATTTGTTCATAGTTTTTTTTATAGTCTGGCCCTCCAATGGTCTGAGGGACAGTGAACTGGTCCCCTGTGTAAAAAGTTTGGGGATCCCTGCTCTACAGTCCCCGACAACTACTCCAACCAGTGCCCCTTCCCACACTGTCACCCTAGGACCTGCTCCCTTAAATCCCTGATTCCAGCATCCCACACTTACTGCGCCTTCCACCCTCCAACTCCCCATGAGCTATCTCCTCCTGGATGTCTATCTCTCACACACTTCCCACTCAGAGCGACAGAAACAGAGGAGTCAGAAGCCTGTTCCCATGTCCAAACACTTTAATGGCAAGTGCTGAAAACGGGAGGCCTCCCTCACCTGTGGGAAGTCTGAGGGACTAGATGAGGCTGTTGTGGAGGTCTGCAGGCTCTGGGACCCGGGCATCACTTCTTCTTCCTGGGTGAAGGAATCCCGTCATCTCAAGTACAGGTGTCATGCTCAAAAGGCCGTGGAGCAGCTGCAGGTTGTTTTCTACCATTCTCTTCATGTCCTGTGAGGTGATGCGCCCCCCGTGACGGTTGTCAGCCTCCTTGCTCGCCAGCTCCAGGAGGTAGGCCACCAAGTACTCGAGGATGCCAGCGAGGAAAACAGGCGTCAACGAGGACAGGCGTTCAGCATAGTGACTATCTCGCAGGTGGCGTTCCACACGACTCACAGGGAATTGCAGCTCGGCTCTGGCTCTGCGGGAGGTGGCATGCTTCTTATGATGGTGCCGGTCTCTTCTTTTCCCAGACGTGAGGTCTGCTGCATTTTTCTGGGAGTGGCCCATCTAGGTTATTCTGATGGTCGGTGCCTCTCTAGATGCCAGACCTTATTCCTGCCCACCTATCTCTATGCTAAAGGCCAGCTCAGGTCAGGGAGCTGCCTTTGTGACAAACTGACATTGTGACATCATTGGTGTCCCCTGGGCCTTGACCAAGACTGGCCTAAAAATGTCCATGATAGGACACTGATCTCCATGGTCCTCCTTTTCAAAGAACTCTAACTTTTGCTTGTCTTCAGCATTCTAGCAAAGTAGGTATGTTTCAATAGAAAACATTTCCCTGACTATAGGGCACAACTCCAGGTTTAGTTCTACAACAAACTACAACCCCAAGCCAAAATCAACACTTTACTGATCGGCCCTGGCCGGTTGGCTCAGGGGTAGAGTGTCGGCCTGGCGTGCAGGAGTCCCGGGTTTGATTCCCGGCCAGGGCACACAGGAGAAGCACCCATCTGCTTCTCCACCCCTCCCCCTATCCTTCCTCTCTGTCTCTCTCTTCCCCTCCCACAGCCAAGGCTCCATTGGAGCAAAGTTGGCCCGGGTGCTGGGGATGGCTCCATGGCCTCTACCTCAGGCACTAGAATGGCTCTGGTTGCAACAGAGCAATGTCTAGGATGGGCGGAGCATCACCCCCTGGTGGGCATGCCGGGTGGATCCTGGTCGGGCGCATGCGGGAGTCTGTCTGACTGCCTCCCCATTTCCAGCTTCAGAAAAATACAAAAAATAAAAAACCCAAAAAAACACTTTACTGATCAAATAGCTTATTAACCACCACATCTATATCTTGGTACATTGATTGATTTTCTGGCACTACCCACCCTGGAGGCACTCTCTGTTGATGAAGGACCGTAGAATATGAGAAAGCACAGCCTGTATACATAGATGCTCCATTTGAGGGATGGGGTAGGAGTGCTGGTGCTTTTTGTATGATCAGCTGAAGAGCACTTAGTTTTCACTTGGGATTGCTGGGTAAAGGCTTTCTTTCTACTCACGTGAACAAAATAGTAAGTGTTGAAGTCAGCTAAAGATAGGAGGGCTTCATGACTGTCTATAACAAATCACAAACTTGTGGGGTGAACATCTAGACAATGAGGTGTCTATAAATTTTTGGTTGATTGGGCATTATATGTTAAGAAAGTTGCTTACATTTATACAAGCATATATTCCAATGCTCTCTGAGCACAACCTCGACACATTCTCAAGACACTTCTATAAAGTAGTTAAAGGCAAAACTGTCTCCAGCAGCTCTCGAAGGTGGTGTAGGAGGCAGGAAAGGCTGAGTCACCAGGCAGAAGGCCTCTGAGAGGAAATCGGGGTTAGGATGGTTTGGATCCCAGAGGTACCTCTGCCTCTGCCTCTCTGTGGCACCCTTCTGTGTCTCCACAAAGCTCAGCATACCATGATTTTCAAGCTAGTGACACCCAAGCCCAAGCAATCACTGAGAACTAGGCTCAGTGGGACCTTGGGGAGCATACCTAGGCATCTGGCCTACAGGAGGGAGACATGTCAGCTTTTCAGTAGGGTAGACTGTATCAAACACTATGCTTTGCAACAGCTACTGATACATATTGTCTTAATCATTGTGAAAGTTTGAACATGGAGGAACTCCAATTATCTCCATTCTACACATGAGGGAGCTGCTGCTAAGAGGAAACAGATGAATGTCCAGAATCCCAAACCAGAAGTGCTGAGCAGTGATGGCCAAGTCAGGTCCTCTGGTCTCATTGTTGTTTTTTGCTTTTTGGGTTTTTTAAAATTTATTTATTTAATTTTTATTGATTTTTATTTATTGTGTTTACAGAGATTCAAGTGTCCCACCGAATATATCTCCCTCCCCCTCATCCCCGCGTTCCCCTTGATACCCCCTGCCCCCTTCCCCCAACGCCTTCCCCGCTTCCCTTTAAGATTTGCTGCCCTACTCTCTATGTCTGTGTTATCTATATGTAATTTCACTAATCCCTTTGTCTTCTCTGATCCCATCCTCTCATCCCCTTTCCCTCTGACCACTTTCCCTCTGGTCCCTTTGACCCCGTCTCTGACTCTATTCTGTTCCTCAGTTCACATTGTTCATTAGATTCATCATATGAGTGAGGTCATATGATATTTTTCTTTCTCTGCCTGGTCTCATTGTTAAAGTAGTTAGGCTGCTTTTGCCCAGCCCCTTATGATATGCCAGGAAGCAGCAGAGTGGCCATGAAGTACATGATGAAAATTGATGAAAACCTCAAATATTGACAGTCACAGGGGTAATGTTAATTTTCTACAGTTCTTCAGGTGCCACATTTTTTCCTAAACACAACACATGAGAGTTTATAAAAATTTCATGTTCTTTTGAGTTTGTCACTTGGAACAGAATTTACACAGATTATACTATATCCATCAAAACACATAATTGACCATTGGTAATTCTATGGATAGCTATCAAATATGTAGTTTTTAGATTTGGTGTTTCATCTGGGAGTGAGATTGATAATTGTGCTTGCACTGATGTACATTTGTAAATAAATCCATTGATCAGTAACGTGTGAATTCTGTGCTTTAACCCAGATAATGGTTTATATATACTATTACTATTTAACTTATTAGTGTTTACAGAGAAGATAAAACAATATATTCCACAGAAGAATCAGAACACTAGCTAAGTAATCCCTGCCTTAAGTTCTTTCTTTTTTAATTAAGCTGAGAATAAGTCAATAACAATAAAATCAACCTAGCCATAATTTCTGTTTCTGTGTATTTCTTTGTGGTTTTCCCATCACTTATTCATCTTCCTGTAAAAGCCTCTGCTCCATTAAGTTCAGGTCAACTGCTTTGTCACCCTCTCATCCCCCACCCTCACTGCAGTCACTTTCTGACCATTAGACATTCCTTATCATGAATAAAGCCTTTGGTACTTCAGTCATGGTCTTCAACTCCATCCAAATTATCATCATCAGAGACTTCAACAGGCCAGTAGGAATCCCAGCCAATAACCTGGCCTCACAAAGATTTGATTTCCTCAGAGCCAATGATGAAGTCTTCTCTCCCTGCTAACTAAGCTAGCTACTCCCACCAGGGCCACTTCCCACACTGTCACCATTAGAAAATGCTCTTCTCTGAAACAGTGGCTCCAACATTCCACACTGACCATAACTCCTGTCCCTCCAAGAACACTGGACATAATGTCCCTCCTGCAGGTTATGTGCACAGCTCATAGAAAACTATAGCTTGGTACTTGCATAGTGGGAATAAGTCAGTTTCCTACAATTATAGAAGCTCTGATGGTTCCTTTCATTGGTCACGGCATTAGCCAGGTGTTGCTCTGATAGTCCCAGTTTGTCCTGTTGGCCTGGGCATCTACAGAGACTATTGCTCATTTTCCTTCACTTTATCCCATTCCCCAACCCTTCAGGGAGCTGCCTTTGTGACTTCTAAACAGTGTTATCATTGGTGTCATTGGCCCTTGATCAGGCCTGGGCATATAAATATTCAACGAATGAGCATAATCATTCTAATAACTGGACTGTCTTTGTGAAGAAACTCTAACTTTCTATTTTCCTTTAACATCATAGAAAAATAACAATGAGTTTCAGTGGAGAATCTTTTGCCTTGTCTAGAGGATACCACTCTAGGTTCTTTGATTCTAGTCTTATATTTTTTTTAGCTCATTTACATCACTTTGTTAGTTGCAGGTAACTGATAAACATGTTCAGTATCTTGCTCAGTAGAGGTTAAATTGTCTCCTCTCCCACTTTGCAGTAAAACTCGTTTTGCCTCCATTTACATGTTTATTTCAATATTCCTGATCAATACTCCAGTGTTTATTCTTTGAATGCTTTTTTTGCACCAGTTATAACACCTGCCCTTTCCACTCATGAATTATATTAGAATATTTTAATATATGATCAATTCTTATCTGTATGAGTCATGATTTTATCCTGTTCAAAAAATACATTTTAACTGTTTTGGAGGTCGAAACAAGATGTTAAATACATTCACCTGACAAAGCTTGGTAAACTTACATGACAGAGATGTGCACTTCCTATGTGGTTGAAGGCTAGTTATGTTTTTCTTGGCTCTTTAGGTGAATCTGAAGTACCAGGAGAACATTGTTAACTCTGTTTTTGCAGTTTTAATTTTTCTTTCTCCTTAGTTTTTGTTTCTGTTTCATTTTGGTTCATTTTCAGTCAATAAGTTATTACCCATTGTTGGCAGCAATGGTTGGGAATGTGATTTTAAGATCTGACAGTTTGGATATTTTTCTAAATAAATTAATGGTTTATAGAAATTTAATCTCAGTTGAGTGAGAAACAACAGACAATGTGGTTGTTAGTCTTCTTGTTTTTCTATGTTTGAGCTCAGATCAATGGATAATGTAAAGCTGACAAGGAGGAGGATATCTCTTTCATCCGGATGGGCAGTTTTTCTGTTCCTGTGTTGACTCTTGCCTTACAATTGTTATTATAGAATTGAAGTTAAAAGCTCTATTTTTCTGAGCCTGAATGTGTATGTGTCTGTAATTCAGAAACACTTTCACTTTTTTTATATAAATAAATTTTTATTAATGTTAATGGGGTGACATCAATAAATCAGGGTATATATATTCAAAGAAAACATGTCCAGGTTACCTTGTCATTCAATTATGTTGCATACCCATCACCCAAAGTCAGATTGTCCTCTGTCACCTTCTATCTAGTTTTCTTTGTGCCCCTCCCCCTCCCTCATCCCCTCTCCTCCTTCCCTCCTGCGTCTCCCCCTCCCCCCCACCCCTGGTAACCACCACACTCTTGTCCATGTCTCTTAGTCTCGTTTTTATGTCCCACCAATGTATGGAATCATGTAGTTCTTGTTTTTTTCTGATTTACTTATTTCACTCCATATAATGTTATCAAGATCCCACCATTTTGTTGTAAATGATCCGATGTCATCATTTCTTATGGCTGAGTAGTATTCCATAGTGTATATGTGCCACATCTTCTTTATTCAGTCTTCTATTGAAGGGCTTTTGGGTTGTTCCATGTCTTGGCCACTGTGAACAATGCTGCAATGAACATGGGGCTACATGTGTCTTTACGTATCCATGTTTCTGAGTTTTTGGGGTATATACCCAGTAGAGGGATTGCTGGATCATAAGGTAGTTCTATTTGCAGTTTTTTGAGGAACCACCATACTTTCTTCCATAATGATTGTACTACTTTACATTCCCACCTTCACTTTTGACTGTATGAGTGAGCAGTGTTTTCTTACCATCAGGTAATATTAATATATTAGCTTATAAAGCTTCTTAAATTACAGGAGCTCTGTTTCTAATTGGCATATAAAAATACTTGATTTTTAAATACTTGTTTACATAAATTTAATTTTTCTAAAATTCTTTAAAAATAAGGAAACTGAACTACTGATTTTTTAATTTACTGAATTAAAATATATATATTCTCCAACAAACCAACTCAGAACCACTATAAGAATTCAAATTCACATAATTTAGATAAATAGATGGCAAAATGACTAGTTTAATCTTTAGTGTTTAATAAAAGCAGCATATCTACTCTGATTTATATTTGTTATCAAGTATCATATAAGCATACTTTTTTCCCTAAGTGGTATGTTTATTTTTCTAAATGCATACAGTTGACTAATCTTATAAAACTATTTACTTCTAGTTATTGTTTAACATTTTGAAAAACATACATTTATTTTTTTATACTTTTTTTTTTACAGAGGCAGAAATAGACAGGGACAGACAGACAGAAACAGAGAGAGATGAGAAGCATCAATCATTAGTTTCTCGTTGCGCGTTGCGACTTCTTAGTTGTTCATTGATTGCTTTCTCACATGTGCCTTGACTGGGGGCCTTCAGCAGACCGAGTAACCCCTTGCTGGAGCCCAGCGACCTTGGGTCTAAGCCGGTGAGCTTTTTGCTCAAACCAGATGAGCCCGCGCTCAAGCTGGTGACCTTGGGGTCTCGAACCTGGATCCTTCCACATCCCAGTCCAACGCTCTATCCACTGCACCACTGCCTGGTCAGGCCATACATTTATTTTTTAATTCAATCATTATTCTGACAATGTTACAAATATTGATCGACTTATGACCTATGTAACTTACGACCATTGGACTTTACGATCATAATCACTAGCCACAACTGCTCCATGTCTGGCAGCACAAGCGTTGCCCAGCTGGGCGTAGGACAGTGCGGACCAGCTTCCGGCAGCACTACCATCTCCGCATGCACCATTTCAACTATTATCCCAGACTCAGTACAGCAATTTGTGTTTTGTGTCTTGGATATTTTTCATCAAACCCCTCCCAAGATGTCTACCAAGAGGAAATTGTCTTTGCAAATATTAAACTAGTTGTACTGGTATTGCAGTGTTTTACTTAAACCTGATGAATGTAAAAATAAGAAACAAAATGGTGTAGAGATGATACAAATGGCATAAAATGAACAAAGAAAATTTATATATAACAATAGTGAAAGAAAATTATGATAAAATATGACTTAAAGATTTTTATAACATCATTTCACAGTACTGTACATATAGCCGACTCAACTTATGACCAAATCATGTTACGACCAGTCTGTCGGAACCAATCGTGGTTGTAAGCCGAGCACTAGCTATATTTCCACAATAATTAAGTTTAAGACTATGTCAGCTTGCCCTGGCCCGTTGGCTCAGCGGTAGAGCGTCGGCCTAGCGTGCGGAGGACCCGGGTTCGATTCCCAGCCAGGGCACACAGGAGAAGCGTCCATTTGCTTCTCCACCCCTCCGCCGCGCTTTCCTCTCTGTCTCTCTCTTCCCCTCCCGCAGCCAAGGCTCCATTGGAGCAAAGATTGCCCGGGCGCTGGGCATGGCTCTGTAGCCTCTGCCTCAGGCGCTAGAGTGGCTCTGGTTGCAACATGGCGACGCCCAGGATGGGCAGAGCATCGCCCCCTGGTGGGCAGAGCGGCGCCCCCTGGTGGGCGTGCCAGGTGGATCCCGGTCGGGCGCATGCGGGAGTCTGTCTGACTGTCTCTCCCTGTTTCCAGCTTCAGAAAAATGAAAAAAAAAAAAAAAAAAGACTATGTCAGCTTGAAGAGAATTTTCAAGCTCCTTAAATAATTTTGGACACATATTATATTGAGTTAATTGATGGACAATTGTTGGATGCCTACATCACTTTTATGTAAGATAGAATACTGAAGTATTGAACATTAAGCATTATTTTAAGTCTATATACTTCTTTTTTTTTCTACAGAGAAACTATATTTTTGGTTTAGTCATTGAAAATGTTCATTTCTGCTATGTTAAAAAATTGTGTAAGTGAATTGTGCTACTGTATAAAGCTCAGCTGTGTGCGTTCTAGGTTCTGCTAGTCCACTAAAATGACTATTCATAATTATCCATCATCTATTTTTCTTTGTGAAACAGAAGCAACTTTGCATAAAATCAGGAACAATGGTAAGGAACAATTATACTTGATATATGTGAATGACACTCTACAATGAGTCTTAAGATAGATAACAAGGCTTTTGTCTTGAAATGAAATTACTTTCTCCTGAATAAAAAAGAGTATGGTGAAGGACAACACTGAGTATATTGTTAGATCTATAGGAGATTTGTGGAAAGATAATCTGAAAACTTAAAATTTTACTAAACTTAGCCCAGCTTTGATGGTATTATTTACAAGAGTTTCAAAACGATCTGTGGCTCCTTTAGAATAAAATATTTTAATGATGCAAACCTAGGATTTTTCTTCCTCTCTGAAAATAACAAAGCTTCTTTGGAATGTTTGTCTGCTATCTTAACAAGAGCCAGTAAATGTTTGCTTTACACCTTGGAAGCTAATTTGGCCAAATAGCAGAGATTCCATAACTCACCAAAATGACATTCTACATTGTTTCTGATTTTGTCATGCCCTTGATTATTCTCCTCAAAATAAAAGAAACAACACATGTTTCTCCTGACAGTGTTAAGGATTTTTGTTTATTTAGATATTGCATTGTCACTTTGATTAATTGATAGCCATTCATGTACTCAGGCACTCTGATCCCATTTGAATAGTGCTCAAATATCTTGGCAAATTTTGATTTTTGTCTTCCCCAAATCAAATCCTCATGGAAAAATGGAATTAAAAATGTGAAACTTCCACAATCTCTTTTGCTCCTGAATCTCTCCTTAAGGGTCAATGGAAAGTCATAAGGATTTGTTCTTTTGTCTTCTGGAAGGAGATATGGAAATAATGAAGTTTTTTATCTTACTATTAATGAACTTTGTAATTGTCACATCAAAAGAGGTGCTACTTAGTAGTTTTAAGGACTAGTCTGAATTTATATATCATATAATCATCATTTGTGAATGAACGATAAAGATTATTATGGTTTTTGATAATTTAGTACAATGGTTGTAATCAAATTCAGATACAAAATTTAACTAATTATTTAAAAATGTTTATGAAATCTATTCCATATAACTAGTATGATTTTTAAAATATTTGTTATTTGGAGAGATTTTATTTTACCCAGATCTTTGGGTATAAAGAGTCACAAATAATTGCCTTATATGATAAGTGCATTGATAGCTGAGCTTGAGAAACCATGATAAGCATTTTACACATATTTTTCAAAATGAAAATCTTATTGCAATTTGGCTAGTCAATTTTTATTTTTCTTGAAGTCAACCAGTTGTTCTTACAATCTAATCTGTTGTCTTATTTTTATATTTTTATGAAATCTAGAATATTTTGTAGAATATTTTTTTAAAAGTTTGACTTCTTTTTCCAGTTTTTAAAAATGTGCATATCTTGGAGTTTTAAGAGATTACACTGATCATTTTTGGCCCAATATCTCATAATAATGAAAATATTTCCAAATATGTCATTTTTAAAATGTTCTCTCTATACTCGAGTTTGTTTGTTTTTCAAACTGCATTCTCATTCTTAAAGTGAAACTTTTACTTTGAATAGACGGTATGCCATAGATTTATTGATTAAATACCTTCTAGGAAGATCACTGACAGACAAGGTAGCAAGTTTTCAACACCCATTCTTTCTTTAAGAAAAATCAACTTACACATATATTTATGTGTAAATTTGACAACTCTTTGAAGTCCTTTGCTGTGAAATCACCAATAAAAAAATTGACTGAAATTTGGTCTATCTTTATTATCACTATGCATCAGCAATTCTAAACAACATCTGTGATAAAATATTTCTTTTCCCCCCAAATTTTTCTTCTAATTTTTAAACAATTTATGTGACTACTACTGAATTTAATATTTACGTAAGATTTAATGCATGTTTATTACTTTTCCTTGAACAAACATTTAATACTACATAGCAGTTACATATACTAACATCTCAGTTACACATACTAACTTGGCTATAGTTCATTTATTTCTAGAGTAAATTCATAATAATTTAAAAATTGTTGCCTGACCAGGCAGTGGCACAGTGGATAGAGCATCGGACTGGGATGTGGAGAATCCAGGTTCGAGACCCTGAGGTCGCCAGCTTGAGTGCGGGTTCATCTGGTTTGAACAAAAGCTCACCAGCTTGGACCCAAGGTCCCTGGCTCGAGCAAGGGGGTTACTTGGTCTGCTGAAGGCCCATGGTCAAGGCACATATGAGAAAGCAATCAATGAACTAAGGTGTCACAACAAAAAACTGATGATTGATGCTTCTCATCTCTTTCTGTTCCCGTCTGTCTGTCCCTATCTATCCCTCTCTCTGACTCTCTCTGTCTCTGAAAAAGAAAAAAAAATTGTGTGAGCTGACTATGGAAAAGTTGTTGTTTCAACTCAGTGGTAATTGATACTCCTATATTTAAACAGGAGATTTTATATAAACAGTGATGGCAAAGTGATTATAAGGATAAGCGAATAGAACTTAATTTAGTTCAACTTTGACATTGTGTATGACCTCTTAGAGTTTTGTTTTGTTTGTTTAAAATTTAAAAGAGTAAAGCATCATGGAAACTATAAGGAGTAATATTTTTGTTTGAGAAAGGTACATATTTAATTCATGAAATGTACTGAATTTAAAAAATATCTTTAAAGTTGACATTTCTTTTTTTAATTTTTACTGTTTTAAAACTAAATAATGAATCCAGAAAATAATGATATGCTGATCATTACATGAGTTTTAAGGGGACTGATTATATTATATATAAGAAAGGTATGTTGAAATATGATCCACTTTGGAAGTCAAATATCCTAGTTACTCTACTGGTTCATCTCTTCCATGTAACATGTATGCTGTTATGGTGTTAATTATTCTAAATTATTATGGATGCTATGATAACTAAAATACCAAATAAGCCAATTTTACAATTTTCCAGTCTCTGTGGATGAGTCTGGGAGCCAGAAAATTATCACAATTAGCCTCATGATATATAGATAATCTTCCCATTAGTCATGCCCCTGCAATTAAGTTGAAACTGTATGTCTCTCTTTTTCAATTTCTCTCTTAAAATGATCATGTTCAAGATCAAATACAAACAAGCACTTACTCTGTGGAAGATGAAATGATTATGACATGAATAGGTTAATGCATGACATCAAATATGTCTTCCTTGAAGAAATTGATTCTCCAGATGATGTTAGTGATGTTAAGCCTCTTGGAAGAATTTTTTTTTCATTCTGTTTATAAACTGTGTCCTGTCATCATACATTTTGGCAGTATTCATTGCAGGGGTCTGTGTTTCTCATTCTGTGGGGTACTTCTCTGGGCCTTAGTCATTCCAGTTTTTTGTTTGTTTGTTTGTTTTTCTAGTTTCTCCTCTCTGTTTCATTGCTGGCAAATATCTCTCTTACTATTCTTTCCATATGAGAGTTTATCATGATTATATCCTAGACTCCTTCTTTATCCATTTTATATTCTTGTAGATAATCTCACACATGTTTTTTTACTTCAATCACTACCTATGTGTGATTAGCTTCAAAATCTCTACCTCCAGCTTCACTATAAACTTCATATGGCTACTAATTTGACTGTCTCAGAGATACCTCAAATTCAACCTTTCTGTTTTAGGGTTTTTTTTAACTGCTGCATAAACATAGTAACTAAAACAATGAAGATCTATAATATTTTAAAAGTCTGTTCATTGACTAGGTGGTTTTTCTGCTCCACTTGGTGTAGGCTCCAAGGTTATGCAACTGCTTTCAGTGGGAAGAGGGGCTGGGCTGGGCTGGGCTAGGCAGTTAAAAATGCTCCTTTTTCAGCTCGGTCTGGGCAGCTCAGATGGTTAGAGCATTGTGCTGATATGCCAAGGTTGTGGGTTCAATCATTAGTCATACAAGTATAGGGCAAGGTATAGGAAAGGGCACGCCTCTCCATGTGCACCTATGTACCCCAATCTCGATGTGTTCACCAACCTAAATACTCTCCAAACCCATTCCTTTAGGATTTTTATGGAGGTTTCATTACGTTGGCACAATTGATTAAATCATTGTCCAGAAGCAGTTGATTCAACCTCCAGCTCTTTTTATCTCCCTAGAACTCATGGGGTGGGACTGAAAGTTCCAATACTCTTAATTGCCTCTTTGGGTTCCCCTGGCAACCAACTCTCATCCCTATATGCTATCTGAAATTCACCTCATTAACATACCAAAAGACACCTTTATAAGCCTCATCACTTAAGAAATTCCAGGGGTTTTAAGAGCTCTGTGCCAGAAACTGGAATAAGACCAAATACCTATTTCTTACTGTAAATCACAGTATCGCAGTAGGGTAATATGAAAGGTTAGCGTGACAGAGAATGAAACGTAGACAGAAGTTTTTGGAACTTATTGAATCACTCCCAAGTGGGCAGCTTCTCTTTTTGTTATGTGATAATTAGCCTGCAAATGCTTACCAAATGGCATTGAAATCAGGGAGATTATAATTTAAATTCTGATTCTGCCCTTTACCAGCTTGGTCACATTGGAGGAGTTACTTAGGCTCTCTATGCCTCAGTTTTAAGTGATTAAGTGAGATGAAAGATGATGATGCAGATGAGAACTGACATTTATTGAGTCCTCACTGTGTGCTTTGTACAGTCTTGAGTGTATTCACTCACTTAACAAGACCTGGGAGAATGAAATGAGGTAATATAAAGTGTGTAACACACTTTGTAGCACAAAGCAGTAATCTAAAACCACTAGCACGTAACAGTGGTATAACATGGGTGGGACTATTGGTGTATCAATTGCTTGTATAAGCAATAAAGAGTGCATTTTCTGTGGAGAATTTGTACACAGTAATAAAGCTATCTGGAGATTGGGGAAAATAAAGAATCAACTAATGAATGCATAAATAAATAGAACAACAAATTTATGGATGTTTCTATCTCTGAAATCAATCAATAAAAAGAAGATAGCCCCATTTCCCACATAGTGTCCCTTTCTCTAGGACCCCTCCATGTGGCTTCTCTCTTTAATAGGATACCCTAAGCTTCATTATAGTGTGTTATCTGGGTTGAAAATAGTGAAGGTAAAAGCTGTCAGGTCTCTTAAGGCCCAGAACTTGCACAGATCAGGGAAGCCTAACACTAGTTTAGACAAATCCATGTACTATGAAAATATTCTTTAGTTTTAGAGATAGAATAGCTATTTGTACCATCAAAGGAAGTTTCTAAAAGAAAGAAGAAAAGAAAGAAAGAAAGAAAGAAAGAAAGAAAGAAAGAAAGAAATAGAGAGAGAGAGAGAGAGAAAGAGAGAAGAAAAGAAATGAAGGAAGAAAAAAAGGAGATAGGGAAAGAGTGAAGGAGAGATAATCTGAAAGCAACTTCCTAAAATAAAAGAAGAAATCAATATTTAATAGTAGTAATAGGAGGCTAATACTCTGTGTATTACCTTCATTGGTGTTTGAAGGTAAAGTTATCTTTAAGCAATTCTTCTCCACTGATCCAAAAAGGCACATAGAAAAAATAAAATTACATACACATTACAATTATTAAAATCGTTTGTTCTATAGACTACCAAGTTCAAAGTATTATTGCTTTTCCACAATTTATACTGATAACTTTGGAAAAATGGTTTTATTGGTTTTTTAACCTTTTCCTATGTATTAATCAGCCACTTATCCAGTTTAATGGTGTCTCCATTTGTGTAATTTCTCCCATCAAGTAGTACAGGTTTATTTTCATTACCATCATCTTTCTCCATTCCTTTCTACACTCAAGTCTGTGGTATTATGGAAATCTCATAACTGTCCACCCTGGATTCAATCTTGCCCTGGGTCAAGCTATTTTACATATTAAGATAGTAATACAGATTTTCTATTCCCTGCACAACACAGTCCAAACATCTTAGTTTCACATTAAGTGTTCTCTTCAAATTGTTATTCCAAAATTATTTCTAGCTCTTTCATACACAAACTCTTCTTTAGTGGCCAAATGGATAGGTTTCCTCCTTGTGATTGGTCAAGCTCTTTTCTATCTGAATTGTTCTTTCCTTATATCAATTTTTCCCAAATCTACCCTTTTTTAGTGAGTCTTAGATCAAGTCCCATCTTTTATCTTTCTTGACTACCCCAGCCCTAAATGATACTCTGAGTCATCAGTGTATCAAATCAAAGTTTATCTATATTTAACTTTTTCAGAGATAACTGTGATGGAGCCTAACTTAGAAAGCAAGGAAATTTAATGTTAGTAAGAAAACTGATAGTAGTTTGATTAGAATAGTTAGATGTGGTGGCAGAAAAACAATTTAAAATACGTTTGGAACCTACTTTAAAATTTTTCATCATGGCTAGAATTATTTCCCAAAATACTACATTCCCAGTAGACAAAAAAATTGATTGATATTTTAAATATTTTTTGTGATAGAGACAGAGAAAGAGACAGAGAGAGGGACAGATAGGGACAGACAGACAGGAAGGGAGAGAGATGGGAAGCACCAATTCTTGATTGCATCACCTTAGTTGTTCATTGATTGCATTCTCATATGTGCCTTGACCAGGGGGCTACAGCAGAGCGAGTGACCCCTTGATCAAGCCAGTGACCTTGGGCTCAAGCTGGTGAACCTTGCTAAAACCAGATGAGCCCGTGCTTAAGCCTCAAAGTTTCGAACCTGGGTCCTCTGCGTCCGAGTCCAATGCTTTATCCACTGTGCCACCACCTAGTCAGGCTAAACATTTTTATAGCTGTAAAATTGTTTTTGTCTCTCTTTTTAGGCTATTTTTCAGTGTTTTAAAATACTGGCTGGGCTAGTTAAATCTCTAATGAAAGTTTTAGAAAGTCAACCCTCTTAAGTATTGTGTGAAAAACAGAAAAGGATTCAATGCTTTCCAGTCAAAGGCTAACTTTTGCTAATGTTGAAACAAGAACAAGATGTCACTATTTTACTATCACCCTGATATTATTTATTTTGCAATAGAGCCATAGCTGGGTAATATGTTTTAGTAAAGGTACTCCCTTGAGATACTGATAACAGCCATAGTATTTTCTTCCCACTACATACATTTTCACAAATACACACAATTTTGGAGCATTCATGTACCCCAGAACCCCATCTATAGATGTCAGATTTAGAATATTTTTATTTTAATGTTGTAAATATATTGAAACCACCACAGAAGGGCATAGGAGAACAGATAACTATCTTCTATGGGAATATACACTTGTCACATTTGCTCATATTTATCTGAGTTATCTCTGAGCCAATGCTTTGTTCCATCCCTATGTTATAGGGCAGCAGATTTCACTAAAATGAAGACCTTGTAAAGTTAGATTGTTCATTTTAGATTTTTCTTGTTTCTTGAGGTAGGCCTGTACTGCCATGAACTTTATTTCCCTCTTAAGACTGCTTTCACTGTGTCCCATAGATTCTGGGTTGTTGTGTTCTCATATGCATTTGTTTCTATGTATCTTCTGACTTGTTCCTTGATATCATTGTTAACCCATTCATTGTTTAGTTGGAAAACATTATGCTAAGTGAAATAAGCCAGTCACAGAAAGACAAGTACCATACAATTTCACTCATATGTGGAATCTAATGAACAAAATAAACTCACAAGCAAAATAGGTACAGACTCATATATAGAGAGCAAGCAGGCAGCTCGCAGGGGTGGGGCTGAGTGATGAGGGTAAAAGGTTTGAGCAAAAATAGGCTAACTCCTCCAAAGAAAAAAATTCATGGTCACAAGCAAGTGTAGTGATTGCTGGGAGAGGGTATAGAGGAGAGTATAGGGAGAATAAATGGCAATGAATGAAGACTTTACTTGGGAGGATGAATACATAATGTGGTGTACAGGGATGTGTTATAGAATTGAGCACCTGTAACCTGTATAATTACTAGAGTCATCCCAATACAATCAATGAAAAAAAGAAAGACTTTATTTTTTAATTGGATATGTTTAGGGGCCTAGTTTCAAAAAATATTTGGTGACATGCAATCTAACATTTTATCTCTGCTTATTTCAGAATTCTGATTTGAGTGATTTATTGTTTATCATTCATACAATTATTTATTGAACACTTAGTCTATGCCAGCAACTATACTAGGTACTGAATATGTACAGATGATAACACATACACAGTTTCTGCCCACAAGGAATGTATATTCTTAATTTACCAGCTTTTAAATTAATGATATACATATGATAACTTGACTACTTTAAACTTCTAGTTAGCTGGCTTAAAATTTCTTTTCTTAATTCCTTCTGAAGGGGATCTTCTAAATAAATACTATCAAATTGGAATATAATGTACACTGGTAAAGCCACTATGAAACCAGTATGGTAGTCCTTCAAAAAATTAGGAATGGAGTTACCATATTTCCCAGCGACCCTTCATATGGGTATCTACCTGAAAAACTTGAAAACATTTATTCACAAAGGTATATGCCCCCTTTCTGTTCTTTGCAGCACTATCCATGATGGCCAACGCATGGAAAAAACCAAAGTGCCTTTAGATAGATGATTGGATAAAGAAGGTATGGTACATATATACAATGGAACACTATTCAGTCATAAGAAAACATGAAATACAGCCATTTTCAATAACATACAAGGACCTTGATAATACCATGCTAAGTGAAATAAATTATGCAGATAAAGCTAAGAACCATATGATTTCACTAATGTATAGTATATAAAACTGAAACTCATAGACACCAATAATAGTATGGTGGCTATCAAAAGGAAAGGGGGTGAAGGGTTGTAAAGGTTAAAGGGAGCTAAATACATGCTGACTGAAGATTATTTGACTTTGCGTGGCAGACACACAATACAATATACAGATCATGTATCATTGAAATGTATACTTGAAACCTAATGATCTTATTAACCAATGTCACCTCAATAACTTTAATTAAAAGAACAATATAGCCTGACCAGGAGGTGGCGCAGTAGATAGAGCATCGGACTGGGATGTGGAGGACCCAGGTTCAAGACCCCGAGGTCACCAGCTTGAGCGCGGGCTCATCTGGTTTGAGCAAAGCTCACCAGCTTGGTCTCAAAGTCTCTGGCTTGAGCAAGGGGTTACTTGGTCTGCTGTAGCCCCATGGTCAAGGCACATATGAGAAAGCAAGCAATGAACAACTAAGGTGTTGCAACGAAAAACTAATGATTGATGCTTCTCATCTCTCTCCATTCCTGTCTGTCTGTCCCTCTTTATCCCTTTCTCTGACTCTCTCTGTGTGTCTGAAAAAAAAAAAAGAACAATATAATCTTAACCACAATATCTAATTTTAAGTACAATAGTAATTACATTAAAATTAAAGTAAAAAGGAAGGTGAAATTAATTTTAATAATATATTTTGCTCAACCAAACATTTCTAAAATATTCTCATGTCAACATCTAGTTATTATAAAAACTCATTGCTGAGATTCTTCATAGTATTTTTTGTACTAAGCCTTCAAAATCCAGCCATATTTCATGAACTTAATGGCCACATGTGACAAGAGCCTACTCTATAGAATAGATCAGACTAGTGTTAGGCTCTACCTATGTGCTCTACCTCTGAGGACTTCAATCCCTTAGCATTTCTTCTGCAGGGCCATGTGGCTCCATCTCACATTCTGTTTTTAAAATTTAATTCCTATTCACTCCCTCCCCAAGCTGTTTTATTATGTCCTTATTTGTTACAGAAAACAAAAAAGGAATAAAAGACTCTTAAATAAACTATCTGCCTAGGAGGGCAATAAAAAAGGCCATACATTCAACAATGGCAAAAAAATAAAATAAAAATAAAAATATAAATAAATAAATAAATAGTTGCTGTAAATCAGGGGTAGACAACCTTTTTGTACCTACCACCCACTTTTGTATCTCTGTTAGTAATAAAATTTTCTAACCGCCCACTGGTTCCACAGTAATGGTGATTTATAAAGTAGGGAAGTAACTTTACTTTATAAAATTTATAAAGCAGAGTTACAGCAAGTTAAAGCATATAATAATAATTACTTACCAAGTACTTTATGTTGGACTTTTGCTAAGTTTGGCAGAATAAATCTTTATAAAACAACTTATTATAGTTAAATCTATCTTTTTATTTATACTTTGGTTGCTCTGCTACTGCCCACCATGAAAGCTGGAACGCCCACTAGTGGGCGGTAGGAACCAGGTTGACTACCACTGCTAAATGATAAAGCTGAAAGGGATAATGGACTTGAATCAGTGAAACTTTTGATGTGGTAGAATGTGACAGTTAAGAGAGACTGATTTTTAAAAAATACTATGTTATTATATTATCAAATTCTTATTTGTCATCTGCTATATTCAAAATTGAGGCCAAGTATCAATCCGCTGAGAAATTTAACTCATCTGAAATAATTACACCAGCTGACAAAGGCACACATGGTACCAATTGCCTACTTGCCTTATTTGCTCAAACTTCCAATTATTAGGCAAACTGCCAGATCCTCAAGGTAATGTGTATCCCAATTCTAACTCTGGTGTGCACAAATCTCTATTGTCACAACTTCCTTTTGTACTTCTGCAGCCCAATGAAGTGGAAATAAGATTTTAAAAGTTCAAGAATTTGGAGAGCAGTTTTGACTTTGAAAAGTCATTATTCTAAAATAATTTCTGTTCTATGGTATTTAGAGAGTTTAAAGAACTGAATAAAATCTTGGAAGCTATTTAATTCACTTAGAAGTCTTCTGCAGATTCTGAATAGGAAATAATTGCTAATTGACTGGGTTAGAGAGAGAGAAAGACAGTAAGTCACATTTTCTTTCTTTAGTATATAATGGACTCACCTCCTTTTCTTTACAGAAGAAGCTACTGTTAGTGCATGGTAAAGGTTCTCTATGCAACTAGGAAAGGAAGAAAAACAAGGCATCTTTTCCTTTGCAAGCTACCTAAACAAATTCCTGGTATTCTTCTGAGCAAAGAATGGTGTCTGCAGAGCAAAAATTATTATTCTAAAAAAGAAAAAAGGCAGAATAGATTATGACTATTATTTAAGTTGATAGTTTTTTTAGAAAAGAAAGGAAATATATTCTCATGAGTATTGTGGATGTGCAGTAGGAAAATGCACTCCAGAGTCCCTGAGAGGTGTACTTGGCACAGGAATCGACACTGGGGAAGTTTGTTGCTCATGGCAACATCCAAACCAGGTATGAAGTGGAAAATTATTTGAAATGATAAGACACCCATGGCTGTGTAACTTATACCTAGACTGTTATAAGAGTTTCTTTTATGGTTTCTCTATCATCTGTCTCTTCCTTTGCTATTCTATCCTCTAATCTCACTCATTTATTGAATAAACATTTATTGATCAGTCATCTATCAAACACTGTTCTATCTTCTGGTAATATAGCAATGTGTATAAACAAGTCCCTGTCCCCAGAAAACTTCCAGTTCAAGCAATCTCAATGATGTAGGAAAACTGCACAGGGCATATAGAACCATGTAGCAGTGACTCCCTAGTGTCTGATTCTCTCTTAGTGATGCCAAGATTGATCAGTGGATTCACATCATGACAACTTGATCTCTGCACTCAGCCAAAAGATTTAAAGATTTTGGGTAGTGTTTTCTTAAGAAGACTGATTCAGAGTTTCCTTCCATTCTTTCATAGAGCAAATGTTTATTCAGCTTATTCTAAATACTAAGCACTATGTGGATGCTGCAGATGCAAAAATAAATAAGCCAAGATGCCTGTGGAGTAGACAGAAATTATTAACTTCAGTGAAGAATATGAATATGAAATAATACTTCAGTGAATAATATGCAATGTGAAGAACGTGCAGAGCTAAATACAGTCCTTTGGGAACACAGAAGAGGCGAGGTCCCCAATGATAGAACTCTCTAGCAGTCAATAGGGCAATTCATTTAGGTAAGGAGCTGTTGGTTATCATACATTAACAAGCAGCCAACATCCTGCTATGATACCCATCTAGACATTTTGAATTTCTGCCGTTCAAAGCCAGCCACCAAAGAAACTTTTCCAAGAGGCTTGATACTTCAGAATTTCTGGATTCATTCTGCTGACACCATAATTTTTCTAAGCTAATGCTTACATATCCACACTGGACAATAACAACACTGCTTCAGCCTCTTGAAAAACAAGCCAGAATGCCCTATAATTCTGCACTAGTGAGTTTTTTTTCTTTTGAGTTCCTAGAGTTGGTTGCATCAGGAATTTAAAGGAAGTAGTCTACTTCATCTCCTAGATCCCTACTAATATAGCATTTTCAGCTGAAGAATTGTCTCTTGCCTACTTTACTGCTACCAAAATTGAAATTTGAGTGACGGAAATCAACTTTCAAATAAGAATGGTGTTTCTTGTTGTTGGTTTAGCCACACTATAAACCACAGATTATGCAAATTACAAATAGAATCTAATCCTGCATTCCCATAGGTTTTATATTCTAGGGTCAGCCATGTACTTAATTTCCTAGAGAATACTAGTCTAAGGGAATGCTGAAAGTGGTGCCAAAAATACAGTAAGAGAACTCTGTGTTATCTAAAATATAACAAGAAGAGCCAAAATAATTCATGACCAACCCAGAAGTTATTCTCTGGGTTTTAATATTAGATTTTTAAAATGCTGATTAGCTTTTAAGTATCAGCACCCCCACCTCTGTCCTGCCACTTCAGCAATCAGCAGTTGTTTTCCTTACATACCATAGAATAGGTTGCTTATAAACAACAAAAATTATTTCTTACAGGTCTAGAGACTGGTAGTCCTAGATCAGTGATGCCAGCATTGCTCGGGTCCTCTTCCATGTCACAGACCTCTTGCCATGTCCTCATGTGTGAAAGGGACAAAGGAGTTCTCTGTACCTCTTTTATAATGGTATCAATCTCATTCATGAGGGTTCTACTCATGACCTAACTACTTTTTAAGTGCCCCATATCCTAAAACCATCACATGGCTATTAGTATTTCAACATACGACTTTGGCAGGTAGGGAGAAATAAACATTCAGACTATAGCACTAGGTGAGTATCATGGCATGTGATACTTTAAAATATTTTGACTTTGGTAAAGATAACATTTTTTTATGCTAAGGTGGATTAATTTCTTGTTGGTCCTGTAAAAAATTCACCAATTTGGAGATACATTTATTATCTTTTAGTTGTGAAGATCAGAAATCCACAATGTTTCATTGGACAAAAATCAAGGTGTCTGCAGAGCTGAGCTTCTTCTGGTGGCTCTAGGGATGAATCAGTTTCCCAGCCTTTTTCAGCTTCTAGAGCTATATTCTTTGTATTCTTTAGCCCTTTCTTCCATTTTCAAAATCAGCAAGCAGCATGTCATCTTGCTTCATTATTCCCATTGACTGTTGTCTTTGTCATAAAATTTCTTTTTGCCTCCCTCTGAAAAGAAGATCTGGGATTAAATTTAGGGACTACCTTGATAATCCAGGGTAATCTCCCCATTTTACAGTCTGTAAATTCACATTTGTAAAATTTCTTTTGGCATGTAAAGTGACATTTATAAGTACCAGGGGTTAGGATTTGGATATCATTGGGGCGCATTATTCAGTTTATCACACTAGGTAATTAAGACATTGTTTTAATCTGAAGTATCCATTTTCTCATATAATCCAGCCCCTTGGTCTACCAAGGTTGTTTAAAACTATTTTTTTCTCAAGTGCATTAGCTGCAAAATATAAATTATTACAGATGGAATCACTGTAGATCTGTACTTAACAGCCTGTTGAGATACAATAAACAGAATCCCCTTTAGATTTTTATCACTGTTTGACATATATCATAAAATAATCAACTGAACATTTCAATGAGTTTTCTAAAACTCTATCAAATATTCAAATGTTATTCATTATGTTGTTGAGTATTTCTTTTGAAAAACTTCATTGTTTTAAAAAATCTTTGTCCTTTGATTTAGAACTTGGATTTGTCTATGCTGATGAACTAATATGTAGCTAGAGCTATATAACTCATCCTGGTTTTTAGAAATTTGTCCTGGCTTCCAGGAAGTACAGGATAAATTTAGTATATAATTAAAGTAATGATTCTTAGATAGTATTTCTTGCAAAATTATATGTTCTTCACCCCAACCCCCAATAACCATTTCTTCTACTTCTTACAATGATACTTTTGAAAATTTATCTTCATTTTAACAAGCCTGTTCCATTGGCCTTATATTACAACCTGTCTCAAAATTATTTTTGAAAGCAGCAGACATAAATAAAGCAAACAAATAAATAAACTTGGAAGATATATAGACCCTATGACTTATGGCTCAGCTGCATCTTTTTTGAGTGCCAAAGGCATAAATTCAGCTCTGAATCCATTTTGTTACTATAAAAACATTTTTAAATTGTGTTTCTGTGCATCATAGGGCTTCTTAGAATAGATAGATAGCTTCAGATGTCAAGGATATGCTAATTAATGCCACGATAGCCTGTAGCTTTCTTTATTTCATTCAATACTTTCCAATTTTAATAATTTACTATTGGTATCAATGGCACTAAAAAAGTTTAAAATGGAAATGTGTATGAGCTGTTTTTTGTTAATACCTCTAGAATTAAAACGACATAAACACAGTTTTAAAATCACAAGTATATACTCTGAAATATTTCCACAGGATAAGAGCTTCATTTCGGAAATATTTTTTATCAAGTTCTTATATACATTATATACACATACATGGGTTAAATAATTATTGTGTATCAGAAGCCAAGAATATTGGCTACTAGGGAAATTTAAAATTATGTCATAATAGAGAAAAAAATAAGAAAAATATAAATATAAGGATAAAAAATCAGTGGCCTGTTTCCCATTTATTCTGTTAATCTATTTTCTGATGGTTACTCATTGTGTCAGAATTTCTCATTGCATTTTCAAAGCTATATCCAATGCAGCAAAATAAATATGCTTGACTGGGCTTTAAGATCTCCTTAGAAAAATAAACTGGTATTATGAAAAGCAATGTGGCTTAGAAAAAAATAAGCATTACATTTTAACTCAAAAAAATCTGAGTTCAGATTCCATTTTCACTGCCTCATCTATCCTTTGGAGATATCTATGTTTTAAAATATATATTTAACAACATAAATGATTACACAGACCTAATTCTGTGATTTTAAAGTTATAGTTGTCTAAAAATCTAACATAATTATTCCCAATATTTTCAATTAATGATCTTTTTAAATTTTAAAAATATGAAATAATTAAAACAAATAAAATGGTGCATAATAATCTAATCCAGTCCCTTTAAAACATTTTTACTCATAATGCAGAAAGAGTAAAAAATATTTTACATCATATTCACGGAAATAAATATACAAAAAGCTAAAGCAAACCATCCATAAAACATTGATTAGATGTACTGCAAGTTACACTATTTTCTATTTTGTTCTACTTTATTCTATTCTTTTCAAAATATTAGTTACAGTTTTTAAAGTGATTTCAGCCACACAATGTGGACTGACAGTTTGAAAAACAGTGATATACTATGAACATCTATGTATCTACCATACATTCAGCTTTATAAGAGCTTAACATTTTGCCATATTTGTTTTAAATAAAACACTGGGTAAGTTCTAAGTCTGTATACTCTTTCTTTTCCCTTTTCTTACTTTCTCCAGAAGTAACTGTCATTTTAAATTTTATCTTTATTTTCATACTAGTTTAATAGTTTTATCATCCTATATATAATATGTCTGTAAAAAAGAGTAACATGAATTTACATAATTTGAAGTTTATATAAATGTGTTATGCTCATTTATTCTTTTGAAACTTGAGGATTATTATTATTAATTTTTTTACAGAGACAGAGAGAGAGTCAGAGAGAGAGATAGACAGGCAGGAACGGAGAGATGAGAAGCATCAATCATTAGTTTTTCTTTGCGCATTGCGACTCTTTAGTTGATCATTGATTGCTTTCTCATATGTGCCGTGACTGCGGGCCTTCAGCAGACCGAGTAACCCCTTGCTCAAGCCAGCGACCTTGGGCTCAAGCTGGTGAGCTTTTGCTCAAACCAGATGAGCCTGCGCTCAAGCTGGTGACCTCGGGGTCTCAAACCTGGGTCCTCTACATCCCAGTCCGACGCTCTATCCACTGCGCCACTGCCTTGTCAGGCTCACCATTGTATCTTGATGTTTATCAAATTTGATACCTGTAGCTCAAGTTCATTCATTTTTTTCTTTTTTGTGACAGAGACAAAGAAAAACAGAGAGTGACAGATAGGGACAGACAGATCAGAAGGAAGAGTGATGAGAAGCATCAATTCTTTATTGTAGCACCTTAGTTTCTCATTTGATTGCTTTCTCATATATTCCTTGACCAGGAGGCTACAGCAGAGCAAGTGACCCCCTGCTCAAGCCAGAGACCTTGGGCTCAAGCTGGTGAGCCTTGCTCAAACCAGATGAGACCGTACTCAAGCTGGTGAGCTCAGGGTTTTGAACCTGGGTCCTCTGCGTCCCAGTCCAACGCTCTATCCACTGTGCCACAGCTTGGTCAGGCTCAAGTTCATCCATTTTAACTGCATTATTGTAGACTCTAGAGCATTGAGTGAATATCCCTCAGTATTTATTAATTAGCCTACTGCATTTGGTAACTTTGATCTTGTTTTTGTGGCTGTGACAAATAATACTATAACATTCATTTACATACATCTTTCTGCTTAAGAATAAATGTTTCACTAGGGTCTATAACCAGGAGCAGAAGCATAAAACAATAAAACTTACACATCTTTGACTTTCTTTTATATTTCCAAATTGTTCTCCAAAGTAATTGTTCTGATTTATGTATGTGACAGCGCTGTATAAGAGTTTCTATTTCTCTGTATTCTTGCCAATTCTAAATAGGATAAAAATAATGTGGATGAAATCTTGTCTTACTTTAATTTGTATTCTATTGATTAGTAGTAAATTTGAAGTTTTTCATGTTCTTTTGTCATTTCATTTTCCTCTTCTATAAATTTTCTCATTTCCTAATGAGATACATATTTTATATATGTATGCTATAAGTGTTTTTCTATAATTTTATGCCTTTGAGAATGAAGTCAGATCTATTTTATCGATATGATAGTGAAAATTAAAGCAATTATCTAAATGAACAAAAGAAAGGTCTTATACTCTGTTCACACTTATGATCAAAGTGTAGCTTTTCTGGTTGACTCTTTTGCAAGAACAGCATTGAAAGTGGGATTTGAGGCTTAAATTGACTTGACTGAAGCTAGTAATAATAGCTCCCCACTTAGGAAAATACAAAACACAAATCAAAATATGTTCTTATATTTCTTATTTACCAAAATTGAAACTGTGGATTAATTCTCCATGATTTTAATAATTTTCCTTTGAACATTTATTGTTTCCTCGGAATTTAGGTAATTTATTCTTACTTTTCTCTTATTCCAAATTTTGGGGAAAGTCAATTACAATGTGATTGAAAAAAAAACATACATTTAATATATACCTGCTGTGTGCAGTATACTGTAATGGAAGGATGTGTAGGTAAAGATATATGATACCTAACTTTAATCAGAACATGGTTACACTGGGGCCCTAACCAATCTGCAGAAGTGCACAGACTCTATGCTAGATTGGAACTGAATCTGGAGCTTCGATTCCAGCCTCACTCTTTCATGGCAATTTCACCTTAGCATGTACATTTTCTATGCCTTCTCAACACTTAGTTAAACCAAGACCACTTCTATTTTTTATATATAAAAAATAATGACATGCCAAATCACAAATTTATTTTAATATGTTTCTATGTAACATACCTTTTTACTATTTAATGATACATATTATACTATTCACAAGAGTTGAGCTAGAAAGTATTCATGTCTAGCTTCCAATTACTTCTTCAGTCTAGTTTTTTACAATTTCCCACTGCCATTTTTTGTATCAGCCACAAAAAACTGCTTCAGGATTTCTAATTCAAAATGTGTTGAACTTTTAATTTCGTATTAGTTTTATAAACTAGTATCATTGAAATTTCTCAAGCTGCTTATAAGCTATCTAATTTATTTAGCTCAATTATGCATTTGGTATTATACTGCATAAGAAGGGTTAAATTAAAGTATACCTCCTCTCCTGAACATGCCTATAAGAAGGTAAAAAAATGCGAATATTTATTAAATAATTTGGAATGTAATCCATGCATGATAATAAAAGTATAGAAAATGCATTATTCTATACCTTCATAATTTTTTTCTGAACGTACCACGTGCTTTCATTTGTCCTTGTTCTAATCAGTATTTGAACATAGACTATCCTGTTAATCTCACTTTGTTTCCATTTCTTCAAAGAAAAGTTAGAATTATTCTCCACTAAACATACTTCATGGACACATTAGCATTATCTTTTCATATTCCCATAGCACTTATTATCTGAAATTTTGCACTTCTCAGTAATTATTAATTTAAATTTTAATATCTCACCTATTATTTTTTATTTGGAAATTAAATTTAACAGGTTAATACTGATCAATAAGAGTACAGAGGTTTCAGGTGAACATCTCCATGGAATTTGACCTGTTGGTTGTGCTGTGTGCCCATTGCCCAAAGTAAAATCGTTTTCTGTCACCATATATTTGCCTTAATTTGCATTTCTCTATTAGCTAGCACACATCAGCATCTTTTCCTATATATATATTTGTATCTTCTTGGGAGAAGTGTCTGTTCAGGTCCTCTCCCCACTTTTCAATTGGATTGTTTGCTTGTTTGTTGCTGAGCTTTTTGAGTTTTTTATATATTTATATTTTGGATATTAACTCCTCGTGCATATATATATACTAAGAAGTGTTCTATCTTCTCAATAAAGTTTCCCCTTTATGATTATAAAATATCCATCTTTGTCTCTTGTTACATTTGTTGTCTTGAAATCGGTATTGTGAAATATAAATATGGCTACACCTGCTTTCTTTTGGGTATTATTTACTAGGAGAATCATTTTCCAACCTGTCACTTTAAGTCTACTTTTGTCCTTGCAGCTTAACTGTATCTCTTGAAGGCAGCATATGGTTGTGTTTTACACTCTGCTCCTCTGTGCCTCTTTATTTGTGAGTTCAATCCATTTACATTTTGGGTAATTATTGGTGCTTGAGGATTCCTATAGCCATTTTATGTTTTGTTTTCTGGTATCTCTGTGTTTCTTTTAATTCTTTTCCTTTGTGTTTCTGTCAGTTGTTTCTGTGTGGTGGTATTCCATACTTCTTTACCCTATTTCCTCTTTTTAAAAAAATAATTTATTTATTTATTTATTTTGTGTGTGACAGAGACAGAAAGAGACAGAGAGAGGGACAGATAGGGACAGACAGACAAAAAAGGAGAGAGATGAGAAGCATCAATTCTTCGTTGTGACACCTTAGTTGTTCATTGATTGCTTGCTCATATGTGCCTTGACAGGGGGGCTACAGCAGAGCGAGTGACCCCTTGCTGAAGCCAGCAACCTTGGGCTCAAGCTGGTGAGCCTTGCTCAAACCAGATGGGTCCGCACTCAAGTCGGTCACCTTAGAGCTTCGAACCTGGGTCCTCTGTGTCCCAGTCGGATGCTCTATCCACTGTGCCATCGCTTGGCCAGGCTCCTCTTTTTTTTTTTTTAAGCTATATATTTTAGTATTTTTTTCATGGGTGGTTACCATCAGGTTATTTGGAAGAAAGTTTTCATATATACAAATTAAAATTTTCATATATATAAATTTTCATATATACATTCAGTTCTTTGTCCTGTGAGTGCTCTGTACTCCATCCTCCTTTGCTACTGCAGATTTTATGCAGTAGCAAAATGCAAAAATGCATATCTTACCCTCTCCCCTTTCATGTTTTTCTTGTTAAAAGTAATCCTTGTTAATATTGTAAGGTTGTTGGAGCTTTTACTTGTAGTTTTGTTTTGTTTTGTTCTTTTTATCCTGTAAAATCACTCTTTTGAGTATTTCCTGAAATGGGTGTTTTCTGGTGATAAATTCCCTGAGCTTCTTTTGTATGACTTGAAAACCTTTTATTTCTTCTTCATATTTGAAGGATAAGTTTAATAGATATATATTCTTGGCTGGTAATTCCTCTCTTTCAGTACTTTGAATGTTGGGGGCCACTATAGTATTATTGGCTAGTATTTCCTTTCTTTCAGTACTTTGAATGTTGGATCCACTCTCTTCTGGCTTGTAGAGTTTCTGCTGAGAAATCTGATGATAACCTAATGGGCCTTTCTTTAAATGATATGTTTTCTTTTTCTTTGCCTGTTTCAAGAATTCTTTTTTGTCACCAATCTTTGATAGTTTTATTATGATGTGTCTTGGAGATGGCCTATTTGGTTTGAGGTAACTAAGCATTCTGTTTGCTTCTTGGATTTGAAGCTCTAACTCTTCCTTAAAGGCTTGGAAAGTTCTCATAAATTATTTATTTGAGTAGGCTATCTATCCACTTCATCTTGTCTTCTTCTTCTGATATACTCATTATTCTTATATTGTTCTTTCAGATGTACTCAGACAAGTCTTGTAGAGCTCTCTCACTTTTTAAATTCTTGAGTCTCTTTCTCTTCTTTCTTCTGTATCATCTCTAGTTGCCTGTCTTTGATATCACTGATTCTCTCCTCTGTATTGCCTGTTCTATTTGCTAAACTTGCTAATTCATTTTTCATTTCATATATTGAGCTCTTTATCTCTGTTTTTAAAGTTTCAATCTGCTTGGTGATATACTCATTTGGTTTTCTGAGCACCTTAATTTGCCTATCAGTGTTTTCTTGCATCTCATTGTATATTTTCAGAACTTCAATTTTGAATTCTCTATTATTTAATGAAGGTATCAATGTGATTGAGATTGCTTTCTGGAGATTTTTTATTTTCTTTTTAAACTGTGTTTCTGCTTGGGTACTCATGGTGTTTGTTTTTTGGGGGTTTTTTTTTTTCTTCCTTGATAACATTTTTTTTTTTTTATTTTAGAATATGAATTTCTTTTTTTTTTTTATAAATTTTTATTAATGTTGATGGGATGACATTAATAATTCAGGGTACATATATTCAAAGAAAACATGTCTAGGTTATCTTGTCATTAAATTATGTTGCATACCCCTCACCCAGAGTCAGATTGTCCTCCGTCACCCTCTGTCTAGTTTTCTCTGTGCCCCTCCCCCTCCCCCTAACTCTCTCCCTCCCTCCCTCCTGCGTCCTCCCTCCCCCCACCCCTGGTAACCACCACTCTCTTGTCCATGTCTCTTAGTCTTGTTTTTATGTTCCACCAATGTATGGAATCATGTAGTTCTTGGTTTTTTCTGATTTACTTATTTCACTCCGTATAATGTTATCAAGATCCTACCATTTTGCTGTAAATGATCTGATGTCATCATTTCTTATGGCTGAGTAGTATTCCATAGTGTATATGTGCCACATCTTCTTTATCCAGTCTTCTATTGAAGGGTTTTTTGGTTGTTTCCATGTCTTGGCCACTGTGAACAGTGCTGCAATGAACATGGGGCTACATGTGTCTTTACGTATCAATGATTCTGAGGTTTTGGGGTATATACCCAGTAGAGGGATTGCTGGGTCATAAGGTAGTTCTATTTGCAGTTTTTTGAGGAACCACCATACTTTCCTCCATAATGGTTGTACTACTTTACATTCCCACCAACAGTGTATGAGGGTTCCTTTTTCTCCACAGCCTCTCCAACATTTGCTATTACCCGTCTTGTTGATAATAGCTAATCTAACAGGGGTGAGGTGGTATCTCATTGTAGTTTTGATTTGCATTTCTCTAATAACTAATGAAGCTGAGCATCTTTTCATATATCTGTTGGCCATTTGTATTTCTTCCTGGGAGAAGTGTCTGTTCATGTCCTCTTCCCATCTTTTTATTGGATTGTTTGTTTGTTTGTTGTTGAGTTTTATGAGTTCTTTGTAAATTTTGGATATTAGGCCCTTATCTGAGCTGTTGTTTGAAAATATCAGTTCCCATTTAGTTGGCTGTCTGTTTATTTTGATATCAGTTTCTCTTGCTGAGTAAAAACTTTTTATTCTGATGTAGTCCCATTCATTTATCTTTGCCTTCACTTCTCTTGCCATTGGGATCAAGTTCATAAAATGTTCTTTAAAACCCAGGTCCATGAGTTTAGTGCCTATGTCTTCTTCTATGTACTTTATTGTTTCAGATCTTATATTTAGGTCTTTGATCCATTTTGAATTAATTTTAGTACACGGGGACAGGCTGTATTCGAGTTTCATTCTTTTGCATGTGGCTTTCCAGTTTTCCCAACACCATTTGTTGAAGAGGCTTTCTTTTCTCCATTTTGTATTTTTGGCCCCTTTACTTGATGATATTTGAGAGTGGTATTATTAAGAAGTCAAACCAAAACAACAACAAAATAAAAATAAAAAAGAAAAGAAAATTTAAAAAAAGAAACAAAAAATAAACAAAACAGCAAGAATAAAAAGTAAAAGCCCAAAAAGAACTAAAACTGAAAAAGGAAAGGTTTTTCTATTTTTTCTTTCAGGAGGTGGTGTTGTATTATCTTTTAGCTCTGTGAAATTCTCAGGCTTACCTCCACTGAGAAATTGCTGTCACAGTGATGTAGGCAGGGCTGCAGTCGTGATGATGGGTAGGGCATGCTGTAAGGTTTACAGCTTTAGCAATGGTGATCTCAGGCCTCCGGGTGCTGCTCTTTTGGTCTCAACAAACCAGAAGGCCATACACAGAGCATCTCTGTTCTTCAGGGGAGAGAGCAAATAGAAGTAGCTGTAGGGTATAGTTCTGCCACTCTGCCTACTTTCAAGGTAATGTGGTAGGACCTGGGATGCTGGCAGTGACCCACTTTGGTTTTCTCTGTCTCTGTACTGAGTTCAAGCTGCTGACAGACTTTGGGAACACTGGCCATGACCCCATGCTCTGCCACTTGGGTTCAGTATTTTTCCAGCTGCCCCCAATCTTTTTACTCCTCCTGGCAGGTAAAAACCCAGAAGCTGCAGGCCTCTCTCCTCTCTGGAATTAATCATGGGTACTTTTTATTCTCAGCCCTCTATTTTTACCCTTCCCACCTTTAGTCTATTTCATATGCAGATCTTTCAGACATGTCTGTGAACCCTGCTGTGGTTCCTTTGCTGCATCATAGCTGTTCAGTTTGTTGAAAGGATATCTTTCATGCCACCATTACTCTGACATCATCTATGAGATTTATTTCTTTAACATCCCAGTTTATTGTACCAAATGGTTGGTTGGTTAGTATAGACTAGCAATTGAACATAAGCATAAAGAATATAAATATCTTTTTCTTTCAATTTCATCAATAGCTCTTTGAGTGAGTATACAAATTCATCTCTAATGATGTTAAGTATAAATTTGCATTCTTAAATCTTTCCCCAAATACCATGGAATTAACTCTGACTTCACCTCAATTGACTTATTCTTCTTAAGCTGTAAAATTATTTGTAAGACTTCATCCATATCTAACAGCCAATGATATTACAAACATTCTTTTGCTAGTTATTTGTGTTGTTACATGCATAAGATTAATTTCTTTGGTGAAAATAGTCTAACTTGACCAGACCAGGTGGTGGCGCAGTGGATAGAACATCAGACTGGGACGGTGAAGACCCACATTTGAGACCCCAAAGTTGCCGGCTTGAGTGCAGGCTCATCTGGTTTGAGCAAGACTCACCAGCTTGAGCCCAAGGTCACTAGCTTGAACAAGGGGTCTCTGGCTGTGCTGTAGCCATCTGATCATGGCACATATGAGAAAAATAATCAAATAAGAAACTAAGGTGCCCTTCTTATCTCTCTCCCTTTGGTCTCTCTGTCCCTCTCTCTATCTCTGTCATGCACACACACACAAAAAAAGAAAGGAAGAACGAAAGGAAGGAAGGAAGGAAGGAAGGAAGGAAGGAAGGAAGGAAGGAAGGAAGGAAGGAGAGAGAGAGAGAGAAAGAAAGAAAGAAAGAAAGAAAGAAAGAAAGAAAGAAAGAAAGAAAGAAAGAAAGAAAGAAAGAAAGAAAGAAAGAAAGACAGGGAAAGAAAGGAAGGAAGGAAGGAAGGAAGGAAGGAAGGAAGGAAGGAAAGAAAGAAAGAAAGAAAGAAAGAAAGAAAGAAAGAAAGAAAGAAAGAAAGAAAGAAAGAAAGAAAGAAAGAAAGAAAGAAAGAAAGAAAGAAAATAGTCTTACTTGTCCGTGATGGGCCATTTGATGTTTTGGAAATACACTAACTCTTCTGCTCTGTTGTTTCTTGATATTAAAGTCTCAGAGAAAACAGATTCCCACATTATCCAAAACTCTAAAATACAGGACTATCAATATTTTAATCAATCAAAAAGTTAAGATTTCATGTGTTTTGGTGCTGAGAAATACTTTGGGGATAAAAGAAGAACCTGGTTTACTAGAAAGCACTGGCATTCTATGCCTCTTACAAACATGAATTCTTTACAGAGGAATTCCACTGCAATGCATTTGAGCTGTGGCTTCTGTGAAATAAAAGCATTGTGCTAGATGATATCTTAGAAGCTTATATTTTTATATTATTTGTAAGAACATTGATTTTTTTAAAGCATAAATAAATGAATCTGAAAAATTAACTAAGTGAATTTCATTTTGATTTTTGAATGTAAACATGATTTCTTTCTTATTTTATTGTAAATTCATTAAGCTAAACTTACCAACTCTTACCACTAGACTAGCTGTTATTAAAGATGTTTAGACAGTAAAAAAATTTTAAATTATATTCTCTGAAATGTACTTGAATCTTAGGCAAATGTCTCCTTATTGTTGAACTTTAGGTTTTACATCTATAAAATAAATGGTTGGTCATAATTTTTTAATGTATCTTCAAACTATACAATTCTAAATTCCTGTGAGTATCATATTTGTCAGTAGAAATGAAATCTTTTTTTATAAACATTTTAAAAACAATCTTTAATTAGGAATGTCATATTACCAAGAGATCTTATTTTCTTTGAAAGTCACTTCTAGTTTCTATATGAAAAATGTCTTTTAAAATCAATACCAGTGAAAGTTAATCAGTGATAGAATGATTACAGGATGCCTTGCTTATCATTGGAAAGCTAAGATAATAATCTTTGTCATTATCCTTGCATCTGACTTGAAAGGATGAGGGGTGGTTTTTTCTGGCCATACCACTCCTAATTTATAGAATATCTACATAATAATCACTTTGTAAGATAGCAGACTGCTTTTATTGTCATAGACCAAAGAAATTGGTCAATATTATGCTAGAACATCTAAGATATGACCAACCCTATTTCCACCTTAAATTTATCATAGCTTCAACACAATAATAAAGGGAATAAATAGAAAATCCTCTCACATCCCATATTGTTATATTACTATACACTAAGAAAAATAGTTTTAAGCTAAGGATAAAAATGAATTGGGTTAGGCAGCTGCTTCCCAAATATTAAATTTCTGTTTCCATTGACATCATTGTATTTCTTCACTGAAAGGTAGAAATTACTCGTATTGAGATACAACTATCTCCTCCCAACCAAGTGTTGAATACCTACTATTTTATTAACCCATAATAAGAGGTAATTGAAAGGGTGTCAATGCAAGAGGCAGATAGGAGTCACCAGGTTTTTCTTCATATATCCCTCCGCAGGGTTTTGCCTTCTCACCACTCCCATATCTGTGGTACCTGGCTCTTCCTTCTACCCCATCCTCTGGAATAGCATCCACATTTTTTACAAAGTGGCCTCCCCCAATCTCATCTATAGAGAAGAAGCCAGAGGTTGGCTCTTGACCCAGGCTGAGCTAATCCAAATTCATTCTCAGGGTATTAGAGTTAGAACTCTGAAAAGATAACCCTGAGCTATAAAATGGAAATGATGCAAAAATCACCAGGTGTAGGCAGAAACTGTTTTCTAACATGTGGTTTTAGAAACAGAAAAGACTATTCTACAGAGTGAGAGAGAGAGAGAGAAGAATAAATCAAATATACAGACAGGCAGAGTTGAGATTTGAAGGGCAGCTTCTGGTTCCTCTATAGTTTTTGACTCAGGTTTTACTTCTCTCCAACATCCAGCTAAATCCCTGCCCTTGGGGTCTGTGCAGTTAATAAACTCCTTTTTTCTAAAACTGGTTCAATTAGGTTTTCATAATGTAAAACGTAAAAAATAACTGACGTTTTTTTCATACCCTATACACTCTGTAAAATATATGTAGTATATAAATATAACACCTACAAAGATGTTCTTTTATGGTGCTAAATTATTAAACAATATTAAATGTCCAAGAGATACTCCTCAGAGAAAGTGACCACAATTTTATGTGTCTGTGTGTGTGTAATTTTTTTTCCAAAAAATAAGATTTGAGTCCTTCTGTGAACCAGACAACAGTGTTAGGTAGGTAATAATGAACAAATACAAAACTGAGAGCTTGATTTATTGAGGGAGAGATATATTAACTAAAAAATTACGAACATTAGTAATTGGTTAAGTAATGTGGTAAATGCTATGAAGGAGAAGCAAGGGGCATGGAACAGAGTAGTGGAAGCAAAATATGCAAAGCCTGTGGCTAGTTCACAGAATTCCAGTGTTGCTAATCAGGATTTTTTTTCTCAAAGCTATTTATTAATTAAGTCCTAAAAGCATTACAGGTATTTCTATTTATGATTACCATATTTAGCTTACATGCTGGAAAAGAATTTTTGTTTGTGTTTCAAATTTATTTTTCAAATAATTTAAACCTCATTTCCTTAGCATTATTCAAGAAAGGTATGTTGTATACAGTGTTATTTGCACAAGCAAATTATTCAGCAAACTCCCTCTTTGCAGTCAGGTTAAAAAAAGAAATGCAATTTTGCTATAATCATGGTCTCATCATGGAGTAGTGAATGGATTAATCAAGTCTTATCAAGCAATGGGATTGTGACAATGTACAAGGGCATTATTTCAGGGCATTCTCAGCTCCATCTCACCCAGGTACAGTCCCACAAAAGCATGTGGGCCCAGAGCTGTGGGAATATTTATTCCCACACAGAGTTCATAGGAGGAGGTAGTACCTTTAGCGAGACACTCTTTGGGGAGCAGCATGAAGTGCTCTCCTGGACTAATCCATTCTGAATGCTAATGTAATATTTTAGTAGTATTCTAACAAATAGTGTCAAGGATGGAAGAGAGAAGAATTATACTTGTATGAGTTCTCCAGGTTTTGAGACACATGCACTATTTAACCATGTGCACAAACAACTGTATATTTAGTTGCCATGGCACTTTTAGTTTTCTATTTTTATAAGGAACAAGATAATCCTTTACTGTGATCCATCCCCTGAAGTAAAATTGATAAAATTGCCTTTGTTAACTTTGAACCAGAATGCTTTATATGGCAAAGACTTTTGTTGTTTTTGTCGTTGTTGTTAAAAAAAAAAGATACTTTTTTATAAACTCAGGGTTTAACTGCTATTCTCAATCATGGATAGCTTTGAGAAATTATAACAATTTATTGAATCTCACTATAAGAATCTACACATAATAGATGTACAACAAATTAGAAGGCCATTCAGAAAAAAATGGTTTCTAACTTGTGTTGTCTTGAGTTACATCTTTTATTTTTTTGTATTTTTTCTGAAGCTGGAAACGGGGAGAGACAGTCAGACAGACTCCCGCATGCGCCCGACCAGGATCCACCCGGCACACCCACCAGGGGCGATGCTCTGCCCACCAGGGGGCGATGCTCTGCCCCTCCGGGGCGTCACTCTGCCGAGACCTGAGCCACTCTAGCGCCTGGGGCAGAGTCCAAGGAGCCATCCCCAGCGCCCGGGCCATCCCTGCTCCAATGGAGCCTTGGCTGCGGGAGGGGAAGAGAGAGACAGAGAGGAAGGAGGGGGTGGGGTGGAGAAGCAAACAGACGTCTCTCCTATGTGCCCTGGCCGGGAATTGAACCCGTGTCCCCCGCACACCAGGCCGATGCTCTACCGCTGAGCCAACCAGCCAGGGCCAAGTTACATCTAACCATTGATGACTGTGTGGCACTAATGCCTCTTGGCATTATTAATGGGTGACTATCAAATATTTGATGCATAGTCTTCCCATGATAAGAAATCATTAGTGCTCTTCAGCTTATGGTCAGGGCAGAATCCAGTGAGTGTTAGGTGTGTGAGTTTAAGAATTCCTCAGTCACTATGCACCTTAGTAATAAAAAGAATAAGTGAATCTAAAACAAATGTGAGAATTTATGTGTATATTTATAGGTTTTATGTCATAGAAGGCCTCCTCTTTGCTCCTATGGTACTGTGTCCATAGTTCCACTGTGACACTTTTCACTTTCCTTTATAATTAATTTTCTTTCTGTGACATTCTCTTCCCAACTTTTTAAAGTAAAATATGCCATTATTATCATTATTATTATATTGTTATTCTTCTTGATTATTGAGTGCTTAAGCAGGTAGAGCTCAATACATTGTTATTGTATTATTATCAGAGAATCTACTTTGAGAAAGCTATGTTCATTAATATTTGACATTATGCAGTAGATTCAAAGAGAAGAAATAAGTCTGAGAACCAGTGGATTATAGAATATCCAAGATTGATTTTCTTCTAGGGAAATTCTCTGGGTTGAGCTTAGGAATCATAATTCTGATTTCATATTATCCAGAGAAGCAAAAGAGAACAGTCCAGGACTGAGAAAGTACTTTTTCATTTTTATTAAATAATCAATGCTTTCTATAAGTTCTAGAGGCTACAATGTGAGAAGTCCTTAAAAACAGACAACTTGTTTCTTGGCCCTAGCATATTTCTAAGGAAAACAAATAAATCATCCTACATCCTAACAAACTGTCTTAAATCAGGTAACTCTCTGACAGAAATGAGATAAAATTTAATCACTATTTGTTTTTTAAACACTACAATATGTTGCTATAAGAAGTAATGGTCTCTCTTTTTCAGAAGATCTTTATTTTTTTTATTGTTTTGGGGGTTCTTTTGTGACAGAGACAGAAAGAGACAGAGAAAGGGACAGACAGACCGGAAGGGAGAGAGATGAGAAGCATCAATTTTTCGCTGTGGCACCTCAGTTGTTCACTGATTGCTTCCTCATATGTGCCTTGACCAGGGGGCGACAGCAGACCAAGTGACCCCTCGCTGTATCCAGTGACCTTGGGCTCAAGCTGGTGAGCTTTGCTCAAAGCAGATGAGCCCGCACTCAAGCTGGCGACCTCGGGGTTTCCAACCTGGGTCCTCTGCGTCCTCATCCGACGCTCTATCCACTGCACCACCACCTGGTTTGGCTTCAGAAGACTGTTTTAATTAGAGTTATTTTCATCTTCTAAAAAAAATTAAATGTTTATTTATTGATTTTAGTGAGAGAAGAAGGGAGAGAGAGAGAGAAACGGGAACATTGATCTGTTCCTGTATGTTCCCTGACCGGGGATTGAACCAGCAACTTCTGTCCTTTGGGACAATGCTCTAACCAAGTGAGCTATCCAGCCATGGCTAATCAGTAATTTTATTATTGCACTAAAGTTCCTAAGAGAGAAGTTAATTTGATAATGGTGAGACAAAAAATTGTATAGCATCAACACTGAAGAGACAAAAGGTACAAAATACAGTGATTTGAGAAGCATTCATCTTTTATATTTAATAGTATTTTATTTTAAATTAACAAAAACCCATAACATTATCGTAAATTATACCAAAATTTTGTGAAACATGTATGTGATAGTGTACAAAGGATTACAAGTTTTATATTCTATGAGATTTTGTAATTGATTCTTTTTCACTGACATAGAAATGAGTATTTCAATCTTCAAGTTATTCTACGTAGTAGTGCTATAAATGAAATAGCATATTGTATTTATAAAGCCAGACTAAAATATACAGCACACACATATTATCTTAGTTTAGAAAAGTAAATAGTGGTATGTTACATAGTTTAAATGTTAGCCTTCTAAGGAAATACATTTAGTTTTGATTTTTCCACAATAACCTTTCTGTTACTCTATCTAATTCTTGATGAGCAAATGTTGTCTTTTTTACTTTCTTCAACCTCAGCTAATTTTAAAATAATTTTATTATTTTAAAATTCTGTGATAAATTATGGACTTCTTCCTAGCTTGTTGGCTATCCCAAAGTCATTTCTGCATCTTCCTTTCCCAGTGGCCTGGGATATTCTCCTGAATGCATTCAGCACAATTTGCATTTATCACCTTCAAGATATTGGGGAGATTTCCATTGTCAATGTTTTAAAGAAAAATCTTGATATATATAAATTATTATGTAATAGGGCTCCATTAATTCAGATCAACTGGAGAGAAGGTGATTTGAATTTTGTTGTATATGTCTTGTTATATATCTCAATCCAAATGTTTTTACTTGGAGTGAAATCTAAAGTTAAGTGCTGTGGCTTTCCATTAAAGAGCCTTTCTGTTTAGCAGGTAACATGGTATTTGAAAGCAAAGAAATACCTGTCATAAGGATGAAAATTTTTCTTGCCCTTAGAAAGTTGAACATTCTCTAAAATCTTGTTTATATTCTCTAAAGGCATATTATATTTATTAATATTAGAAAGCATACCATAAATAACCTTCCTATTTTCATGATTCAAATAAAGCATTCATTTTCTGACTTGGTCATATTGTAAAAAAAATACAAACAGAATAATCTCATATGGGAAACTTACATAAACGTAATGTCATTTTGCCCAGAAATCTTAAGAATCATGAATACACCAATACTACTGTTCTAATAGTTGAAATGAACTACTTAATAGTCCACAGAGAGAAGTTTCTCCAGATATTATTTAAACAAAGACAAGATTTAAATATTTAACTTTTCTGTCTTTTGTCTTACTATTCATTTTACATTTTGACTTTTAAAATGTTAAGGTTGCATTGAAATTATACATTATAGTTTTAAATAATTGAATCAGAGGTAACCAACTATTAAAAATATGACAAGTGGATTAAAAAACTGGTACATATATAAAATGGAATACTATGGGGCTATGAAAAAGAAGGAAATATTACCTTTTGCAACAATATGGAGGGACCTGGAAACTATTATGTTGAGTGAAATAAGCCAGGCAGAGAAAGAAAAATATCATATGACCTCACTCATTTGAGAAATCCAAGGAATAATGAGAACTGAGGAACAGAATTGAAACAGAGGAGGGATCAAAGGGACCAGAGGAAAAGAGGACAGAGGAAAAGGGGATGATAGGATGGGATAAACCTGAAAGGAAGGGGGGAGGGTGCTACCGGGAGGGGGGCAAGGGAGATGTTGAGGGCAATATGGGGGAAGGGGATGCATTCGGGGTGACCCTAGAATCTATGTAAACACAATTAATTAAATTAAAAAAAAATAAATAAAATAAATATGTTCTTATTGTTAGAATTTTACAATGACAAAAATAATACAAGTAAATGGAAATGTTGAATTCTAACCTTTAACTAAACAAGCATTTCTTGAAATTGTCTTGGAGTTAATGTATGTGACTATTACATTTGTTTCCATCACAGTTTTATACTTATTTGGAAAGGCATGCCACATGTCACAGATATACAGTTAAAATAGTTCAGTGTGATGACAGCTAATTAAATCACACTCAATCAAAAACTCTATTCAAGTAATATTTGATGCAAAACTAAAGCATTCAAAGAGGCATAAAATTCAGTGTGAAGGGTCAGATAGCACTGCCCTTGATCTTCCCATGAACCTCTAATTATTGTCAACTCAACTTCCAGGTGTTAATGTGACAAAAAACTAAGTCCTGTCTCACCTAACTGACTAATTATATATATATATAATTTTTATATGTGTTTAAGCTCCTTCTATTCAGAGACCCTTCAGAAACTTACAGATAAACCAGATACAGTTTTGCTTATCATTTTTAATAGACTATTTTATTGAATTCAGTGCCCATGAAGGTGAACACTTTAAAAAATAAATATTTAATAATTAAAATTGTTCATGTTCATTGGATCATAAAACTGCTAATACTCTGATGTTAATGGATCTGAAATAGCATTTTTTATATTATGCTGACAATGTTTTATGTGTTAGCTTTGTCGTCTTTGTGAACAAGAAAGTGCCTCATGGTCACTTCAATAAATATGAGCTTTACATGTAGAAATGAATCACATCATTTTCAGCCTTTCTCAAATCTTTGTAGTGCTGCAATATTAAACGGATATACAAGACACTAACTATTTCATGTCATATAATCCCATGCCACAACTATCCGGCTGCTACATGGTGTCCACTCTTAATAATGGCACCAGAAAAATATCTAAACCTTCCTGAATAACCTCAAATATTGATGATGGGATTGTATATTAGTATAATCATTGTGTAAATTGTTTGCTAGTATCTACTAAAGTTTAACATCTACAACCTATCCTTTCCCCTTCTCAGTATATATCTAATAAAATGTTCAAAACATGTACAAAAATTTCATAGCAACACTATTGTTAATGGCTAAAAATTGAAAACTACCTAATGGTCCATTGTCAGTAGAAGGAATGAATACTGTATTTTTCACTCCATAACATGCACCTGACCATAAGATGCACCTAAGGGTTTTAAGGAGCAAAATAAGAAAAAATATATTCTGAACCAAATGGTGTGTTAAAGTATTTAATAAAATATACTACAATAATATTTCAACAATGTAAACTCAACAGCAGTATTAACAACACTAGCACTGTTATTAGCATATGAGAAGAGACTTTAATGTTCAAATACTCATCTAGTTGTCTGGGAACCCCAGGAACTCATCATCATTAGTGTCAGAATTTAAGAAGTTCAGTTTCTCACAATCACTAGTGTCACTTTCTTTGCTATTTCCACATATGATACCATCTTCAGTGCCATCTAAGGCATGTAATATGGAAACTGGAACCAGGAGATCATCTGCAGATGCCAGGGTTCCACACATTGCCGTGGCGAGTATGATTATGCTGCTGCTGGCGCTCATTCGCAATACGTTTACTGGCATAGTGCCCTGCAGCAGCTAAAAAAAATGAACATTTGCTCCATAAGAGGCATGGGCATTTCCCCTCCACATTTTGGGGAAAAAAAGTACATCTTCTATGGCGAAAAATATAATATATTGTGTTATGGTCACCTAATGGAATCATTTACATCAATAAAAATAAATGAACTCTATTTATACTTCTGGGACATTGATATAATGTTCTAGTTCTTGATCTGGTTGCTGATTACGTGGTAAATCCAGTTTGTAATGGTTCACCAAGATATATACTTACAATTTGTACACTTTTATGTGGATATATTATACTTCAATAAGAACATTTTTAAAAAGTTTTCTGGTTAAATATGGTAAATTGAGCCCAAGTGTTTATCTGTACTTGTATTAGTTTCTTAGAGCTACTGTAACAAGATACCACAAACTAGTTGGCCTGAAACAACAAAAATTTTGTCTCTCACATTGCAGAAAGCCAGAAGTCTGACATTAAGATGTAGACAGGTTGTTTTCTTCTGAGAGCTCTAAGTGAGATTCTATTCTATGTGTCTCTCCCCAATTCCAGGGGCTGCTGGCAGTCTTTACCATTCCTTGTGTTGTAGACACATCACTCCAATCTCTTCTTCCTTCTCCACATGTTTTTTTCCCTGTACTTTTTCCCTATGCTTCTGATAAGGACATCGGCCTTTGGATTTAGAGACCGCCTGGATAATTGAGATTTTTATCTTAATTTTATCTGCAAAGACCATTTTTTAAAAATAAGGTCACATTTATAGGTTCTTGGTGAACAAAGCTTTTGGGGAAGATGCTGTTCAATCTGCTATAGTTTACTTCTCAAAACTCCACAGAAATCATAGCGACAAGAATATAAAAAATGTCACACAAACAAGAAAATATGAGAAGATTAAAGGAACCCAAGAGACATTTTCTAGATTTTGTAAGATGGAAAGTAGGTGGCACTGATTTAGCAAAATATAGGAAATTAAAATTGGATGCCAATAAGAAGCAACTCCAAGCAGGCTCAATATTTGGAGATACCAGATACTTCTGGATGCAACAGTAATGGCTGGGAATGAAAATAGTAAGCTTGACTGTAGTCCTATATAAGGAAGTTAAAGCTTCAGCCTTCACCACCCTGGGTATCCAACTGACTAATCACCCTATACCTAGGCAGGAAGAAAATTAACATTAAATATAAAAGAGAGAAGAAATAAGTGGCTCTGGATTTAGAGACATGAGTAATTTCTGAGAGACGGGGTGAGGCACTGTACTAAAACAGTCTATATTTTGAATGATGCGGACTCCCTCCTACCACCTCTCTATGCTCATCTACCAGGACACTGGCAGTTGGGCTGCTTCCTTAGTCAAGAGATTAAAGAATTCTTCTCTGGGGAAAACTGCAAACCCAGAGTGAAGGCCTGTCTTTAGCAGGGTTGTCTCCACACTTGATCTTAGTTAAAAGGCTGAGAACTGAGGGCAAGGTTGCCTCAAAATGAAAGGGCTATTATTTCTCCGACCATATACCATAAGATCTTATTTTCAGTCATCCCACTGTGCACCCAGAAGTTTTATTCAGTTTTTTAATACCTCACTTTTATGTAGTAGTGGTCAGCCAACAGTTACAAGATATTTGAGGAAAGGTTAACATGTAAAAAGAGATTTAAAAAAAAAACAACATACAGATAAAAAGAACTAAGAGGAAACAAAGACTGTTCAGGGATATAAAAACTTCAAAAATTATACTGAATATCCTGAAATACATTAAAGAAGCAATTTATAGCATCCAGGATGCTATAAAAATAGACATTCAGGGAACTCATAAGAATTCCTGAGAGATTAAAATATTATAGTAAAAATACCCCAAAACATAGAACAAATAATCAGAGAAGATTTTTTTCAAAAGGTGATCCATGCAGGAGGTTTAATTGGAATTTTAAAGAGCTGAAGAAAGTAAAGATGAATATAGAGAGGAGTAAATTATCAAATAAATAATGCAAGAAAGATTTTTTTTTACTTGATGGCTTTAATGTTCTATATTGAAAAGACTCAGCAGATGACAAGCAAAAAGAATTCAAGAGAAGTCACATCAAGGCATATCAGCTAGAAATTTTAGTATATCAAAAGTTAAGATTCTAAAAGCTTTCCAAAAGGGGAGAAAAAGGTGATCTACATCATAGGAATCAGCATAACATTGCACTTCTCAAGAGTGGCATGTGAAACATAATTTAACTAAGTAATATTTTCAAAATTTTGAGAAAAATTTACTAATTGCTTTTACCTACAATTCTGTATTCAACCAAAAAATCAATCAATTAAACAAGCAAGAAGAGTTATATAGAAATTTTCCGAATTATAAGGTATCAAAATATAAGACACTCTTTACAAGCAGGTGCTAGAGGGTATACTTCACCAAATTGAATAAGTAAACTAAGAAAAAAGGTGAAAAGCAAAATGCAGAATACATATTAATGAGAGAGGGAGAGACAGCACTAATTTCGTGAGAGAAATATATGGCTTATAAAGTAATAAAGAAAACAGAAAACAAAAACATAGAACATACTTTTCAGTGAAAAAAGTCAATAAGACATTTAGATGATATACAAATAAATGGAACACTCCTAGAAAAACAAACCACTTAAGATCTCTTAACAGTTGCTATATGTTTCTACCTTTTCTATTTCTTCAGCTGATATGCCCTATCTCCATCCTCATTGTTGGTACATAGTCCTTAAAAGACCCAACTCAAGATAGAATCTCCCCCAAAATGTAGGAGAATAACTATATGTCCTTGGTTAAGGAAAGCTTTCTTAACATAAACACAAAATACAAACATATAGATAAAAACTAAAATCTGACCATATTAAACTTTTAAGCTTTTATAAATCAAAAAATATCATAGATAATTTAAGAGATAAGTGACAGAATAGAAAATTGTATTTTTGATGGATATCATAATAAAGAATTGGTATGTAACATCTATAAATAACTCTAAGTCAATAAGATAAAATACAGTTAAATAAATTCACATAAAATGGTCAAAGTTATAGCATATGATTCACAGATAAGAAAATTTAACTATCAGAGAATGATCAACTTCACTTTTATCAGTTAAATAAATTAAAACAAGTAATTACCATTTTACCCATCAGATTAACCAAAATATAATTAGAAATCTGTTTATAAAGTATGGGGAAAGATAGGAAAAAAGTTGTATTCAGAAGTTTCTAGTGGAATGGTGCAACCATGTTAGGTAACTATTTGCCAAGCACATAAAATTGAAAAACTGTGTGTCTTATTACAAGGATGAATCTATAAGTTATTGTGCAATTTGGGACACCTTGAACATGAAATGGGGTGCTATTAATATATATGACAGAAAAAAATAAAAACTGAGAATATCCAAGGCCAATCTGGTTATAAGGTCACTCTGTCTGTGACCCAGTTTCTGGATAGACCCTAGATAACCTGTCGTTCGTTTGTGCTATGTGTGCGTAAAGCTACTCTTTGATGCACAGCATATAACAGCAAGAGATTTGGAGCAATCTGTCAAAAGGAAACTTTGTAACTAAAATGTATAATACGGAATGTTAAACATCAAGGAAAAGAGATGAACTAGATTTCTCTATATAACAGGATCAACAGCTATGTAGAACATAAACCATGTATAAATAAAAAATTCCAAAATGTTATACATAAAGCTAAATATAGATATAGATATATATATTCATATTTATATAATGTTAATTGATATAAGTAAAATTATAAAATGGAATGAATAATATCTCCCTAAATTAGAATAATGATTGCCTCTGAATTTAAAAAGAAAGTAGTAATTCTGGTTTAAGGGGGATTAAACAATATTAATGATGTCTTAGTTCTGTAAAAGTAATTTGAAACGAGTATTACAGATATTAAATTTCATAGATCTGGATTAAGGAGAGGTACTTGTTAAAATATTATTTTTTGTTCTTCTAGTGATCTTTTTTTTCCCCTCAAAACGAAAAATTATACATCTTCTCTGAAGACCTCCATGATTTATTTAAGGCAAATATTATTTCTATATTTCTATTTATGGCTGTAACACACTAGAGCTTTTTTATAAGAGTTACACTACTCTGCTTCTTGCGTTCATTTCCTCCATTAAGTTGAAAAATTCCTAATTGAAAGAATGGTGTCTTGTCCCTTTTTGTATTTCCTCCACAACACCTGGCTAGCTATCTAATGCACAAAAAAACACTCAGTGATACATCATTAAATGAAATACAGAAATATTCCATAGAAACACTTGCCTCTTTTTAAGTGACTCTAGAAAATTTTTAATTTTTCAAATTTTTTATGCTTTTATTTGCATAATGGACCTTTGTTTTGTGCCAACTACTACTGACATACTTTCAGAATGAATCTCTAATAGAAATGAAAACATAGTGCTTTACGTTTTTGTTTCTTAACATGTTGGGGATGCTCCAGACTAATTACCAAAACAAATCTGGGCTAGCATGGTGATTAAAAGGATCTGCTTCAATTTATCTTATCTCATAGATATCTCTTCTTTGTCCTAATGCTGAGTTATAAGCTGCTGAATAATATCTAGCATTTTCTGAGTTACTCCTTTTGTCACTTTCCCTCTGTTTGCCACTTCAATAATGTTCATTTCTGCTTGTCAACACCAAGTAACAGTTTTTGAACATCTACTGGATCCACAGAAGAGTTTCAGTTACCTGCTGCTCATTTAGAGTCTAGTTGTTAAGCAAAACTTGAATACAATATGGCACTTGCTTTGCTTTAAAAAGAAAAAAAATAACTTTCATGGTTTTAGCTTTTCTACTCTCATAAATAAAACATATGCTTTTATTTTTTTCAAAGTTATCAGAGTTTGTTCAGTTGAACAATACCCAACTTACAAATGAATACTTTTGAAAATACATATGGTGGATATATAAGTACATATGTGAATTCATTTGGCTTCAATAGAAATTTATTAAATGTGCCAAGTTATCTTTTGTCAAAAGAACTGTTAGTAAGTGAGGACATGAAGTGTGCTTGCTCATACATACATAAAGTGCTAAGTTTAGGTTTTAATGCTTGCTTTTAAAATGACTTTTTTACATGCTATATACTAACAGGATACCTTTATTCTAGAAAGTGAAATATGTCTTTTTTTTTTTTTTTTTTTTTTTTTTTTCCTGAAGCTGGAAACGGGGAGAGACAGTCAGACAAACTCCCGCATGCGCCCGACCGGGATCCACCCGGCACGCCCACCAGGGGGCGACGCTCTGCCCACCAGGGGGCGATGCTCTGCCCCTCTGGGGCGTCGCTCTGTCGCGACCAGAGCCACTCTAGCGCCTGGGGCAGAGGCCAAGGAGCCATCCCCAGCGCCCGGGCCATCTTTGCTCCAATGGAGCCTTGGCTGCGGGAGGGGAAGAGAGAGACAGAGAGGAAGGAGGGGGGGTGGAGAAGCAAATGAGCGCTTCTCCTATGTGCCCTGGCCGGGAATCGAACCCGGGTCCCCCGCACTCCAGGCCGACGCTCTACCGCTGAGCCAACCGGCCTGGGCGAAATATGTCTTTTAAAGAACACTTTTCGTCATTTTTAAAATTTATTTTGCTATTGTTTCCAGTTTTCTCTGCTGTTTCAGATTTAGGACTGGCATTACCCCACTTCAATTGACCCCTCAATTATCCAACTTTCCTTTGAAACCATACTTTGCATGGAGTGTGTTTCTTAGCCAGTTGATTTCTCTGATTGGTGGGCCCTATCCACTGTGTGATGTGCCTCACAATGAGAACTATTTATCCTGGCACTTTCAAAGTGTTTTCAGGTATACTTTTACACATACACACAAAAGATGTGCTGATGATAGCACTGACTTTTCAGTGATTTTTTATCATCATTAGCATTAAAAAAATCCCTGAGTTGATATCTACAATCCCTTCTTATCTTTGATGCTTCTGTAGTTAAGGACAGGAACAGCCCTGGGGAACACTTGCTGACTTGGCAGCATGAAGCAAGACACATGTACCTCCCAATGAGCAGAAAAGCGAACTGATTTATTCAGTTTACTCCCACCCTATTACATAGACTCCCTGGTCAGTTACTTGCCCGTTTTGTCAAAGCTGCTCCTAAAAATTCACCTGCATTAAATTCAAATACCTTATACCCAAAGTTTGAGAAATGCACCTGAGGTGACCAGGGTTTTAAGACAGGAGCTTTATTATGGCATTTTGCAAGCTCTTATGAGCACAGTGATGAGCATTTCAGTATCAGAAGGGTTTTAGAAATCCTGTTTAGCACCTGGCATCGTTTGGGCCCTCTCTAGATCTTTAGTCCAGCTGCAAAGGAATGCAGTTGAAGAGACATCAGTGTGGCTACAGCTGGTGCTATGAAGGTTGGCATTGCACTACCAGGTAAAGCATGCATTATTTTTACTCATGTGGAAGACTGACTTGCTGTGTACTTCTAAGACTGTCAGAAAGATTGATTCCTGAAATATTTTGGAAAAAATGCTAAGTACCAGCTACTTTTGGGACTTACCCTGGGGCATTGCAGCTGCCTGGCATTGCTATGTGGCAGCTGAGCAGTAATCGCTGCTATTTCTCAGATTTGTTTGTGTCTTTGTCAGCATTTGAGAGAAGGGAGGTTCAAGCTCAGATTGGGACCCTGACTCCCCGGTGATCTCATCCAGCCCATGGCTTTACATACTTTCTGAGCTGCTAATGACTCCCAAATTTGTATTTCTGGCTCTGATGTCATCCTTGTATCCCAGACTCATATATTCAATTGCCTACTAAATAGCTCAATTTTATGTCTAAGAGGTATCTCAAACTTATATAAACAAAACTAAACTGATCTCTCCATCCGTATGGACCCTAAGTACTCCTCCCACCATCTTCCTTCTTTAGAATTGCTCCAGTCAGATCCTTGCAGTCATCCTCTACTCCTCATTGTCTTTGCCTTGTGTCTAACTTCCCAAGGGCCCACCTTGAAAGTAGATTCAGTACACGAAAACTTCTCTGCCACTGCTGCCATAATCCAAGTTGACCACAAATCTCATCTGGACTTTTGTAAATGCCTCCTAACATGTCAGCCTGCTTCCTGACAGTGCATTTCCCCACAGCAGCCAAAGTGAATCCTGAAACACAAATTATATCTTGTTATTCTCTGCTCAAAGAATCACCAATGACTTTCATTCTCAAGGTCCAAATCATAATGCAAAGCCATAAGTGGTCTGGCTTTCTGATATTTTCCTAACTTCATATGCTTCTACTGTTTTTTTGGTTCACTTCCTCCATTCATTCACATGTACATACAATGACCTTTTCACTGCACCTCAAATATTCCAGGCACAGTCCCACCTAAACATTTTGGAACTAGGTCTTCTCTTTGCCTGAAATTCTCTTCTTCTAGGTATTTTGTGTGGCTTGTTTCTGTACTTCCTCTTAGGTTTCCACTGAGATGTCTCCTACCAGTAAGATCTCTCCTCACCAACCATTATAAAATATAGCACTGTTACAATGGTATCTTACCTTGCTGTATTTTCCTAATGTCCTCTGTGTCTTTTCCCTGGCACACAGGCTTTGCTTTGTTCACTGCCAATTCTCTAGCACTGAGAACAGTGCTTGGTGCACGGAGATCTTTAATGAGCATTTGTGGAAAGCACACCCACCTTCCTCTTCTTTCTAACTCTATCCCCACCAGCTATAAAATGGTACTTAGAATACTGGGTTATTATTTTATTGTCATAAGAATAGCTCTACAAGTCCATTAACACCCAAGACTCATGGAGCTTGTTTCTCTATTTCTGACTTGACCAGTCTATGAACTACATGTTTCTGTAAGCTGAGGCTGTGTAACACAGTTTTTACTATGTCTTGGATGACCTAGATAGGTGTCCCCAAACTACGGCCTGCAGGCCGTATGCGGCCCCGTGAGGCCATTTATCCGGCCCCATCGCACTTCTGGAAGGGGCACCTCTTTCATTGGTGGTCAGTGAGAGGAGCACTGTATGTGGAGGCCCTCCAACTGTCTGAGGGATAGTGAACTGGCCCCCTGTGTAAAAAGTTTGGGGACCCCTGACCTAGAACTTAGTGACATAGTCATAATGCCTGGATAACAAAGATTTTTGCAATGTCTAAAATCATTATAAAGAAAATAATATTTCCTGGCCCTGCCTGATTGACTCAGTGGTAGAGTATCAGCCCGACATGCAGATATCCCAGGTTTGATTCCCAGTCAGAGCACACAAGAGAAGTATAGAAGTGACCATCTGCTTCTACCTCCTTCCCCTTTCTCTCTCTCCCCCACCACTACTACAGCAATGGCTCAGTTGGTGCCAGCAGGTTGGTCTGGAGTGCTGAGGATGGCTCTGTGGAGCCTCCACCTCAAGTGCTAGAAATAGCTTCGTTGCTAAACAACAGCATAAGATGGACAAAAAAAGCATTGCCCATAGGTGGCTTGCCAACTAGATCTCGGTTGGGGCATATATCAGAGTCAGTCTCTGTGTCTCCCCTCCTCTCACTTAAAAAAGAAAAGATAAAAAGAGAAAAGGAAAAGAAAGAAAGGAAAAGGTATTTCCTGTATCATGGAAAGAAACTTCAAACACATCAGCGTTAACCATTTCTTATACTTGCCTTTTGCTTCCATCTACTTTGCAAATAACTGCAGTTTCCAAAAATCATCTTCTCCATCCACAATGAACTGCATGCCTTTCCTGTTCCTCCTGTATTCTTGTTTAAAAGAGAGAGAAGTAAAATCTAGTATTTTCTTTTTTGTCTTAAAAACCTGACCTAAGATTGCCAACATTCTGTTTTATGATTTTGTTTGATTTCAGAAGTGAGATAGTTTTGTTCTACATTGCCAGTGAGTTGGCTAGTTCTTTGGGGAGCAGGAACCATGAAATTCAATACCAGTGTTTGCTAGAACATTCAGCAAAAGCGTTGCCTGTGGTACATCATCAATGCTATCTGTTCACTTGAGTTTTAGCCTTTTTAAAAAAATATTTGACATTACAAGTACCTGTTCTTTCAATTAGAAGTACAAACCTGATTAGTAATTGATTTTGAAGAGGACAAGCCACCACACTTCCCTGATATATTGGACTGGATATCAACTAACACACAGCTTTCAAACTGATACACAGTGGCACAAGGTTGTACCCCAATAAATTTCAGGTATGCTAAAAAAATGACTTCTCCACATTCTCAGGGACTGCTACAGCCCCCAGAAAAATCACTTCTGACCCAAGTTTATTTACTCCACAGTGCCCTACAAACATAATTTTTAATATGTACCCTGGCATGAAAAAGGTTGAGAGTAACTCTAGTCCAGCATTGCCTAATAGAACTTTTTGTAGTAACAAAAATGTTCTAGATCTTCTGGTCTGATAGGTAAGCACAGACATATGTGGTTACTGACCTCTTGAAATGTGACTACTGCAACTGAGCTACTGGTTACCATAATGGATAGTGTATCCGAGTTTAAATTCTAAACTAGATAATCGATTATTATATAATAGATTTGCCAAAGATGACAAATAAGCACAATTTAGCAATTTACCAAGCTCAACAAATATTAATTTTAAATGTTAACAACCCATAGTGGGAACAGCGGGCACAAATTAAATTAATAGAGCACTAACTTGAAAATCTAGGCATAAAAAAAGACCTAATATATTTTTTACTAATATTTTTTTAAATTTATTGTGTTTACATGGATTCAATTGCCCCACTGAATATAACTACCTCACCCCTGTGTCTCTTTTTATACCCCCTTGCCCCCTCCCCCTTCCCTCTAGAATTTGCTGTCCTGTTTATACTTCTGTGTTATGTATATATAGTTTCACTAATCCCTTTACCTTCTCTGATCCCATCTCCTCATCCCCCTTCCCTCTGACTGCTGTCCCTCTGCTCCCTGTGACCCCGCCTCTGCCTCTATTCTGTTCCTCAGTTTCCTTTGTTCATTAGATTCCATATATAAGTCAAAATGGCGCTCATTAACAAAACAACATACAATAAGTGCTGGTGAGGGTGTGGAGAAAAGAGAACCCTTCTGCACTGCTGGTGGGAATGCAGACTTGTGTAGCCACTGTAGAGGAGACCTAATCTTTTAATGTGGCAAAAGTAGTTGGATATTTCAGGCTGACTCTAGCTACGTTCTCTTTCTCTCTTGTTGCCTTCTTTTTGTTTGATGATGCGGCAAAGTAAAATGCCGTTGCCTGAAAATGACTTCAAAATCATACCTGCAGGCTTTACCTTATTGAGTTTAGGTGAATTGTGACATCTACATTGTTCTTCTAATGGATTCTGGAGCAATCTAATTATTCTCTGTAGGTCTTACAGACATGTGGGGTTTGCCAGTCACCTCTCTGTCTTAAATGACCTGACAATCATTGATGAGGCCAGTGCTCTGTGTTTAGCAGTTATTTTATGCTAAATGAATCAGTATGAAAATAGCTGCTATTGCTCACAGCCATTGTTTTTGAAGCATTGTTTTGTGTAAGTTAAAAAATTCTAGAGTATGTAGATTTGTGAATCAAAATTAACTACCTATTTCCAATTCACAAGGAGGAAAAATAGATTGGACAACTTATTGTTCATTTATAAATTAATCCTAGGAGATGTTTAAGTATCTGGCCTTCACCTCATGATTCCTATATTTGTTCATTCTTCCATTAAAATGGTTTTGGAGATACCTGTTTGCCCACATTTCTCAAAATGACTGATCCAATGTATCCCACTATCTCATTAACCTTTTGGTTTATATGCGCAATCTAGTCCAGCTCTGTTTCTTTGGTCATGCTGCTACTCCTTCTTTTTGGAATGACCAATGCCTCTTTTCTTTTTAGTTCCATTTTAACCTTGCTTCTAGAGGCATTCAAATCCCTAATACAAATATCAATGCACAATAGAATATATGAAGCGCATTTGCTATGCTACACATCATACCAGTTACCCTTCCTTACAAGGTAACTCACTTAAATGTAACAACAAGCCTTTAAAAGATTGCTTCTTTTTAAAAAATATATTTTATATGTACTTTACAGATAAGGAAACTCCAGTTTCAAACATGTGAAATAATTTTCTTAAAACAATTTTGTAATGAAGCAGGTCTAAAGTTTGAACCTTAGACTTCCTCACTCAAAAGCCTTTGATTTTTCCATTGGAGATACAGAAGATAAAGAATTCTGTCTATTAAAGGAATTTAATAAAGGGGTTTATTAACCATCTACTCTTTTAGAACACATGATATGATTTTATGACTTTCTTGCTTGACTTTCGGATTTCCAAGTCTTGCATTGTTATCATATTTTCTACCTCATGGTACATTCCCATAACAATAGAAAACCAATCATTTTCCAAGTGTATGGGAGAGACCATGGTGAACAGGAAAAGTCTTAGTACTTTCTGAGTAACCTGGTTCAGGTGCAATTATCTACTACACATATTACATATCACTCATTCATGAATCTCTCTTTGGTCAATAACCTATCTCTTTCATCCCTTAACTTAGACTGTGAAATTGCCCATAGCCAGGACTACATAATTCATCTTGTTATTAAACAGTCTTTGTTTTGTCATTGAATTATTGTTCATGTCTCTTCAACCGGAGTGCAAATTACTTATGGGTTCTTGTTTTGTACTTATTTGGCCTTGCCCTATGTTACCAGCCCAAAATGCTTAACTACTAATTGGCAGTTCTTACATATTTTTGATTGAGAGATTGATTACCTTCATCTTTACATCACAAGTGGACAAAGAAAAGAAAATATGAAAAATTAAGTTTTTTTCCCAGAAATCAGTAATTTGCTGAATATACTAACGCATGGGCATAAATCAGTTGAAGAGGATGATGTATTTCTCATATAACTGTACAAATACCTAGTACTTCATGTTTTTCAAAGGGTGTTAATAATTGTTTTCTGGATGCATACAGTTTATTTTGAGTAAATTTTCTACACAACTGAAGCTTAATTCACTAGCCATCCAAAGTACATTCTTAGTGAACAGGTTTTAATGCAAATCTTTAGAGAAAAAAGAAGTATACAATTACTACCTCATAAAATAAAATGAATAAAATACAATTAAATCTTTCCTCAAGCCCTGGCTGGTTTGCTCAATGGTAGAATGTCAGCCTGGCATGTGGATGTTCCAAGTTCAATTCTTGGTCAGGGCACACAGGAGAAGCGCCCATCTGCTTCTCCACCCCACCCCCTCTCACTTCTCTCTCTCTCTCTCTCTCTCTCTCTCTCTCTCTCTCTCTCTCTCTCTCTCTCTCCTCCTCCTCCTCCTCCTCCTCCTCCTCCCTTCCTGTAGCCATGCTCAATTAAAGCTAGCTGGCCCCGGGCACTGAGGATGGCTCCATGGCACCCACTTCAGGTACTAAAAAATGGCTCCAGTTGCAATGACACATGGGCCCCAGGTGGGCAGAGCATCAACCCCTAGTGGGCTTGCCTGGTGGATCCTGGTTGGGGCACATGTGAGAGTCTGTCTCTGCCTCCCCTCCTCTCATTAAATAAATTAATTAATTAAAAATTCTGCCCTGGCCGGTTGGCTCAGCGGTAGAGCGTCGGCCTGGCGTGCGGAAGTCCCGGGTTCGATTCCTGGCCAGGGCACACAGGAGAAGCGCCCATCTGCTTCTCCACCCCTCCCCCCCTCCTTCCTCTCTGTCTCTCTCTTCCCCTCCTGCAGCCCAGGCTCCATTGGAGCAAAAGATGACCCGGGCACTGGGATGGCTCCTTGGCCTCTGCCCCAGGCGCTGGAGTGGCTCTGGTCGCAACAGAGCGACGCCCCCTGGTGGGCGTGCCGGGTGGATCCCGGTGGTCAGGCGCATGCGGGAGTCTGTCTGACTGTCTCTCCCTGTTTCCGGCTTCAGAAAATACAGAAAAAAAATTATTTCTTTGATTAGTAATTCTACAAGAAAACTTATTTGAGCATTCACTTTAAAGGATAACACTGAAAACAGGGACAAGAATATTAAAATTTTCTTTAAAAGTATAATTCTTATTCTCAATGAATTTATAGTCACAAGACAAAGTTAAATGTATAGAAAAAAAAAGTTACAACCCAGCCTCTTAAAGGCAGGACAGAGGTGAGGAGAATGTGTATGGGGACCCTAGTCAGAGTCAGGAAAGTTTAGCTTAAGAAGTGATGTCTGTGATAGTTATGGAAAGTGAATTAAGTGTTTAAGAAGGTGTGATATGGTATTCCAAAAAGAGGAAAGGAGGTACTTACCAAAACAGTTCAAGAGAATAGTGAACTGGAGAAATGGTATGATGTTCAGTGTACTTGATGCACAGTGGCCTGAGGATAGTTCCAGACTTTAAAGGAGCATTAAAAAAATTACATCGGATCATGTTATTTTCCTGCTTACAAATATCTAATGATCTAATATTAAGTGCTGAATAAAAGTCTCAGCTTGCCTGACCAGGCAGTCACGCAGTGGATAGAGCATTGGACTAGGATGCCGAAGACCCAGTTTTAAAACACTGAAGTCGCTGGTTTGAGCACCATGTCACTGGCTTGATCATGGGATCATAGACATGACCTCATGTTCTCTAGCTTGAGCCAAAAGGTTGCTGATTTAGAGTCCAAGGTCGCTGGCTTGAGCAAGGGGTCACTCGCTCTGCTGTAGCCCCCCCCCCCGGTCAAGACACATATGAGAAAGCAATCAATAAACAACTAAGGAGCTACAAAAAAGAATTGATGCTTCTCATCTCTCTCCCTTCCTGTCTGTTCAATCTGTCCCTCTCTCTGTCTCTCCTTCTGTCTCTGTCACACACACATACATACACACATACACACACACAAGGTCTCAGCTTGCTAAACTGTAAGAAATATAAGCAAGTCCAGCCCAGATGAGCAAAACCACATGTTTGATCTGTTGTTGACCACAGATGCGTGAGTGAGCTGAGTAAAGATCATTCAAACCTGAACCAGATCAGCTGAACCTCCCAGCTGTTTTGTAGAGTCCCAATAAGTAATAAATGGCTGCTATTTTAAGCTACTAAGATTTAAGATAATTTGAAACTCGGTAATATTTAACTGATAAATAGTATTCCCCTTTTTCAATTCTTTTTTCCTAAAGTAAAATGCCCTGCTATATTTATTATAAACAAAAAAAAATGTGAACATGTAATAGAAACAAATTTTTCTGAGAAAATAGAGCTGTGGTATTGCTTTGAGCTGGCATAGATACAATTCTGTTTCATTTTATTTCTTGTTATAAACTTGGCTCTAAATTTATAATTTATGCTTCACTGTATAGGCATATGTAGATGTATGCACATATTTATGCTATAAGTAACATCAAAAAATTTACAAGCCATGAAGTTTTCATATCTGTGATATTATAAAGAACCTATTTTTATTTGAACAACTTCAAGCACAATAGACACAAAAATAGAGAGAATATCATCATGAAATTCCATGTACCCAATACTATTATTGTTTGTAACAGACTTTTCTTTTGAGAATATCAGTGGTGTTTAATGCAACTAAGAACAAATTTGCAGTTTGTTCCTGCATTGCCATTTGCTGAAAAGAAAATTCTTCAAATGACTAACCTCCATTTGTTGCCAAGTTACTCTTGGCTATACACAGATAGCAAAAGTAATATAACAGCATTCACAGCATAATTATATTTGAATAGCAAGTTTTATTTAAAGAGTGCCTGATCTTATTGCTCATAGCCATGACTTTATTTTTTGTAGTATTCACGTTTTTAATAACTTGTGATAGACTCTGATTTAATGAAACAATAGAAAACTGCCATAGGAATTATTTAGTAAGCTTTTAAACTTTGTTGAAGCTGCTTAAAATCCTTTTAGATAAGAGGTTATTATTTGTTAAATAGTTGTTTTCATAAAACGACTTCTGTAGAAAAGGTAATTCTCAACCGTGTTTCTTTGATGAATGATAACAATCGAAACAGGAAAAAGTGATGATAATGGAGGCATGTAAATTTTAGCTGCTTCATTTGCTGAATAAGTGAATGAATGGAAATTTAGGGTTCTGTTTTTTTTTCGTTTCACTGTACCTAGAATATAAAAAACAAAATGCTTTCTCTTTAGTTTGCTTTCTATGTATATTTCCTGGGGAGGAAGAAGTATAAAATGAAAAGAGGGAGAAGTGGAGGTAGGAAGGGAGAAGAGAAAGGAAAAAGGAAGGAAAGAAAGGAAGATTGGAGGAAAAGAGGGTAAAAAGAAAGGAAGAAGGAAGGAAAGAAAAGGAAAGGAGGGAGGGAGAGAGAGAGGGAGAGAGACTGATTATTTTGAGGCATGTTTCTTAAAATAGTAATGCCAGTAAATATTGAGTCAACATGTAATTTAGCACATGGTATATATATTACTATTATATACATACTAGACTCTCAGGGTTAAGTTCGCTTAGATATGAAGAATATCAATGTAACCTGTGCTATGGCCTATTGTGGCCTTATCATTGACAGAGATCAGGAATGTTAAAGTAAGTGATAGGTGAATATACCAATATTTGACCAATTTATTATTGCCCCATAAGAAGCCTCCTACTGATGAACTTTAATATATTTTGAAGAATATAACACAATAAGGGTAGAATTGTTTGTTTAGTTTATGTTCCTGCACTTTATGCAAAAAAAATGTTATTTTTTTACAGTATTTGAGTTTTTGTAATCTGTCACTCTAAAGGACATTTTGAATATTTTATACAATTATTACAAAAATTTTAAAAAATTAGGTTATACTTATATAACTTGAATTTCAGTGAAAGTCATGATTATTCAGGTTCATTTTTTCTTTTGTAACAGTTTTTGTGCATATTTTTGAAAATATTTAAAAAATTGAATTTATTGGAGTGACATTGGTTAACAAAATCATACCAGTTCATATGGACAACTGGTATTTGACAAAGGAGGTAAGAGCATACAATGGAGTAAAGACAGCCTCTTTAACAAATGGTGTTGGGAAAATTGGAAAGCTACCTGCAAAAAACATGAAACTAGACCACCAACCTACACCATTCACAAAAATAAACTCAAAATGAATAAAAGATTTAAATGTAAGCCATGAAACCATAAGCATCTTAGAAGAAAACATAGGTAGTAAGCTCACTGACATCTCTTGCAGCAATATATTTGCCGATTTATCTCCACGGGCAAGTGAAATAAAAGACAGAATAAACAAATGAGACTATATCAAACTAAAAAACATCTGCACAGCTAAAGACAATAAGAACAGAATAAAAAGACAAACTACACAATGGGAGAACATATTTGACAAAATGTCTGATAAGTGGTTAATAACCAAAATTATAAAGAACTTGTAAAACTCAACACCAAGAAGACAAATAATCCAATCAAAAAATAGGCAAAAGAAATGAATAAATACTTCTCCAAGGAGGACATACAGATGGCCAATAGGCATATGAAAAAATGTTCAACATCACTAATCATTAAAGAAATGCAAATTAAAACCACAATGAGATATCACCTCACACCAGTCAGAATGGCACTCATCAACAAAACAACACAGAATAAGTGCTGGCGAGGATGTGGAGAAAAGGGAACCCTCCTGCACTGCTGGTAGGAATGCAGACTGGTCCAGCCACTGTGGAAAACAGTATGGAGATTCCTCAAAATATTAAAAATCAAACTGCCTTTTGACCCAGCTATCCCACTTTTAGGAATATACCCCAAGAACACCATAGCACTGTTTCAAAAGGAGAAATGCACCCCCATGTTTATGGCAGCATTGTTCACAATAGCGAAGATCTGGAAACAGCCCAAGTGGCCGTCAGTGGACAAGTGGATTAAAAAGCTTTGGTACATATATACTATGGAATACTATTCAGCCATAAGAAATGATGACATCAAATTATTTACAATAACATGGATGGACCTTGATAACATTATACTGAGCGAAATAAGTAAATCAGAAAAAACTAAGAACTATATGAATCCATACATAGATGGGACATAAAAATGAGACTCAGAGACATGGACAAGAAGGTGGTGGTTACGGGGGGGGGGAAGCGAGGGGGGAGGGAGGGGCACAAAGAAAACCAGGTAGAAAGTGACAGAAGACAATTTGACTTTGGGTGATGGGTATGCAACATAACCAAATGTCAAAATAACCAAGAGATGTTTTCTCTGAACATATGTACCCTGATTTATCAATGTCACCCCATTAAAATTAATAATAATAAAATTAAAAAATCATACCGGTTCAGGTGCCCCATTTTTTTTTTTTTTTTGTATTTTTCTGAAGCTGGAAACGGGGAGAGACAGTCAGACAGACTCCCGCATGCGCCCGACCGGGATCCACCCGGCACGCCCACCAGGGGCGACACTCTGCCCACCAGGGGGCGATGCTCTGCCCCTCCGGGGCGTCGCTCTGCCGCGACCAGAGCCACTCTAGTGCCTGGGGCAGAGGCTGAGGAGCCATCCCCAGCGCCCGGGCCATCTTTGCTCCAATGGAGCCTCGGCTGATGGAGGGGAAGAGAGAGACAGAGAGGAAGGAGAGGGGAGGGGTGGAGAAGCAGATGGGCGCTTCTCCTGTGTGCCCTGGCCAGGAATCAAACCCGGGACTTCTGCATGCCAGGCCGATGCTCTACCACTGAGCAAACCGGCCAGGGCCCAGGTGCCCCATTCTATAACACATCTTTTCATGCTATATTTTATGTTCACCCCCCCTAATCAAGTCTTCATCCATACCCTTCTCCACCCTGCCCCCAGGAACCACCACAGTTTTGTCCATAACAGTTTTAATGGGATTTCTAAAATGCTTACTTTTGGGGGAGGGTCCACTGTAATAATTGAGAGCATTGAATTCTATGTCATCACTAAGTCCTGCAACCATTCAAACATTCTGCTTTGAAAGCCAATGGCAAACGTACTCCTCCCTTCCAATCTTAAGAAAGCAGTGAGAAACTTATTCAAATTCTACAATAAAAGCTTCACTATTGTCAAATATGGTTTAATCCTAATGAAATCCATTAAAATCACAGTTACAAAATCTGTAAAACTAATGTGTCCCCCATCTGCCCCATATCATCAGAAATTCCAGAAAAAACAAGGTATCTGGTAGAAACTATATTCAAAATCATAAGTCTTGAAAAATAGTCTACAGATGTCTAACTCTTGTGACCATTAAAATCAGATGAGGGGTTTAATCTTGTCTTTAATACTCACTGGCTGTTCATTTTGAGAGGTATTTCTAGATCTTTTCATTGAAACAAATTGATCGTCAAATGAAATAATGTAACTGCACACCCCAAATTATGATGTGTTAATTTTCCTATACCTATGCTTATTTTTAACCTTTTATATTTGTTCTTGTGTCTTAAAAGCCTTAAATTTATGCTGAGAGTTCCAGCTAACAACATGTCAACTTAATAGTTTGTGAATGAAGTTAAGTAGAGTGTGCTGTTTTAACTTTTAATGATAAATTGAGATAACGCCTGGCTACTTTGTTTTCAACTCCTGGCTAGTTCCTTTGAATAGTTACTGCCACTTATCAAACAAATATATTTTTGGGCTACTTTATTTTGGTAAATATGTATTCATTGATTTCAAACAACTTTTATGTTAACTGCAGTATAATAGTAGTAGGAAGCTTTTGCTGTATAGAAATTCTGTAATATTTCAATAGGTAAATGTTTTATAATACATTAGAATTAGTTCTGCAAATAGTTTGGTTGCAACCATGGCCCCAGATGGGCAGAAAATCAGCCCCAGATGCAGGTTGCTGGGTGGATCCTGGTCAAGGAACATATAGGAGTCTGTCTTTCTGTCTTCCTTCCCCTCACTTGGATAAGAAGAAAAAAAAATAGTTCTACAGCTCTGGAATGTCTCTACTGTTCTGTGTTAGGTGGATTATTCTATGTATAATATTTAGAAATGAGCCTCTTAATTTTTAGGTGTTTGGGCAAAAGCACTTGGTGGTAATCATTCTTTCTGGGGTGGGGGGCATGGGGGTTGAAAAGGGGAAGAGGATGTTAGTCACCTTTTATATGGACTCTCATTTTTTCTGAAGCTGGAAACAGGGAGAGACAGTCAGACAGACTCCCGCATGCGCCCGACCGGGATCCACCCGGCACGCCCACCATGGGGCGACGCTCTGCCCACCAGGGGGCGATGCTCTGCCCATCCTGGGCGTCGCCATGTTGCGACCAGAGCCACTCTAGCGCCTGGGGCAGAGGCCAAGGAGCCATCCCCAGCGCCCGGGCCATCTTTGCTCCAATGGAGCCTTGGCTGCGGGAGGGGAAGAGAGAGACAGAGAGGAAAGCGCGGCGGAGGGGTGGAGAAGCAAATGGGCGCTTCTCCTGTGTGCCCTGGCCGGGAATCGAACCCGGGTCCTCCGCACGCTAGGCCGACGCTCTACCGCTGAGCCAACCGGCCAGGGATTATATGGACTCTCAATTCTCATTTTGGCCTCCCATCTGCCCCCTGTACTCTGTCATATCTGGCCTTTCTGGGTGCTAAATCTGCATAGATTCCATAGGTCCTCATGGCTTCCTTCATGACTATGGTCCACTCTATGATAACCCAGATAGTAGCATCCTCTACCATTTCATTAAGCCCCAAGTTTTCAATAGTTTTCAGTCGACCAGAAAATTGAAGTTGTTTGTCCAAATCAGGCTGGAAGTATAAGTGATAAAACCCCTTTTAATGTATGTTGATCATAGACAGGTTTTCTCAGCCTCAACACTACTGATATCCCAGATCACTTTTATATGGGAGTTTCTTATGCATTGCAGTTAAGCAGTATCCCTTGTCAAGTAGCATCCACCTAAACAAGAGTTGTGAACCACTGTCAGAGAACCATACCAGTGAGTAATTGTGCAAGATTCTGTATCATGAAGGAAAAGCCAGGAAATTTCAATACCTTTTGCATATAATATAATCTGGAAGTAATCTTTTGCATCCAATATAATCTGGAAAGTCATTAAATTATATTAAATACTATAGAAATGTAATGTCATTCTGTGATATTTCAAGCCAAGAAAAGAATTTTAAAAATCTCTCTGACTTTCAACAGTACCATGGTACCTTTGTCTATTGCACAATTTTTAATAAGCATTTCTAAATACCCTAGAATTTGTCATTTTCATTATTTGAAGAGCTTTTATCTACTAATAGAAAAAGAAAAAATGATGTGCTATGATAATTTTTCTTACTTTCTGATTGCTAGGGAAGAGATACTTTCCCTTACAGACATATAATTCATTGGAATTGACTGTTGTCCCTAGAAACTAATTGGTGACCATTAATTTTTTCCTTGCCTGTCAACAAAAGTGAAAACAGTAGTTGGCATGCTACATACTTGATTATAACTATTATATCCATCAGCATCCTTTTCCTAGGGTTCATCATTATTAATCTAGATAATTCAGTATTGTTTCTTTTTTTCTCACCATTTGTTTTCTGCTTTGACTACACACAAACTTATTTATGCGGTGAAATCAGTTATGAGGCCAGTAGAAAATCATTCCCACAACATTTATACAATATCTACCACAACAATAGTTCAACAAAAAATTTAAAATATTAAGTAACATTTATTTATTCTGACTTCCCACATTCTCTTTTGTTTGCCCTCCATATTTTTCTCAGCTTACTTTGTCAGAATTGGGGTTCAGTGGGTGACTAAATGAGTTCTGGCATTAGCCATGGGTCTGGCTGTAGTGAGCAAGGCTGTACATAATGGAAGCTGAGGCATAAGAGACAATTATAAACGGAAAATAACTAGAGAACCTTAACCCTAACAACAGCTCTATATTAATTAACTTTTCCTATGATACTCTTGAATAATTATATTTTAAAAACAATTACTCAATTAATATAACCTTTTCATTATTTATGTTACCTGGGAGGTTGATCAAGATTTTAGAAAGTGATAAATATAAATTCATCACTACTAAGTTAGAACAGTATTTTATAATTAATATTTTTAATAAGAAAAAACACAGTTGAACACGATAATATTAAATTTTCCAATTGAATATGTTCTACCTATCATTGATCCACAGGAGTACTGGAAAATTGTTCTTAATCATTTGGCTAAGGTTGGCCTGGATTCTATTAGTCAAAAATGAATTTGAGGGTATTAAACATTTTTTTTCCATGATGTTAAAGCAAAATATCATAGAGGTTACCCAAAATTTAGTTCATGATAAATGAATATGGCATTAGCCTGAAATATAAAAGTTTATAGAGTATTTTCTATAGCCTTTATGGATATAGAAAGGTGACTGAATAAATGTATCAGGGGTCCCCAAACTACGGCTTGCGTTCCGCATGCAGCCCCCTGAGGCCGTTTATCTGCCCCTGCCACACTTCCAGAAGGGGCACCTCTTTCATTGGTGGTCAGTGAGAGGAGCACATTGACCATCTTATTAGCCAAAAGCAGGCCCATAGTTCCCATTAAAATACTGGTCAGTTTGTTGATTTAAATTTACTTGTTCTTTATTTTAAATATTGTATTTGTTCCCGTTTTGTTTTGTTTTGTTTTGTTTTTTTAACTTTAAAATAAGATATGTGCAGTGTGCATAGGGATTTGTTCACAGTTTTTTTTACAGTCAGGCCCTCCAATGATCTGAGGGATAGTGAACTGGTCCCCTATGTAAAAAGTTTGGGGACCCGTAAAATGTATAAAAACTTGTCCCTTGATCCCTACTATCCTATAAAACTGCCCCTCTTGCATTTTCTACTCCCATATCATTACATGGAACCACCATTCATGTATTTTTTTTTCCAAAGTGAGAAGCAGGGGGTGGCTGACAGACAGACTCCCGCATGCGCGGGACTGGGATCCACCCAGCATGCCCACTAGGGGGCCATGCTTGGCCCATCTGGGGCTTTGCTCTGCTGCAACTGGGGCCATTTTAGTGCCTGAGGTAGAGGCCATGGAGCCATCCTCAGCACCCGGGCCAACTTTGTCCCCATGGAGCCTTGGCTGTGGGAAGGGAAGAGAGAGAGAAAAAAGAGAGGGGGAAGGGTAGAGAAGCAGATGGGTGCTTCTGTCATGTGTCCTGGTCGGTAATCGAACCCAGGTCTTCCACACACCAGGCCGACGCTGTACCGCTGAACCAACCAGCCAGGTCCTCATTTATTTTTTTGAGGCCATAACTGGAAATCCCCTTTAATTCCTGGATTTTTATTTACATTTCACATTGAGTCCATCAGTAAATTTTGTAAATCCTACTTTCCAAATAGATATGTAAAGGAAAAATTGCTACCATTTCCAGCACCCACACCAATGTACCATCACCTTTGAGTAGACTGTTGCAATACTTCCTTCCTGTGGCCACTCTGCCATACTGCCTGCACTACTCCATCTCCCAGACTCAATCACCATGGTGCCAGAGGGATACTTCTGGCATATGATTGCTAACAAAGTCTCTTTTCATAACTGTTCAGGGCTTTCTCATTATGTTTTGAATAAAACTCAAGTTTTTTCCATGTTTTATAAAGCTCTGACTGAACTGGCCCATGGCTGTCTCTGAACTCAGTGCCACTCTTGCCTAATGTCAATATAACTATAATAAAATGGCTTGTCCTATCCTTCAAACATACCATGTGCATTCCCATCTCAGGGCCTTTGCTCTGGCTCTTTTCTCTGCCCACCATAACCTTCCTCTATGTCTTCACATGGCGAGATTCCTCCCTTTACAGAAATCTGTTTCAAATGATCTTTAGAACATACTTTCCTGACATTCCTCTCTAAAATAGCACCATCATTAGTGTCTTTCTCTTTTATCTACTTTTTAAATATAGTACTTATAACCATTTTATGTAATATTATGCCTACATTCATTTACATGTATATTTTCCATCACACCTTCTGGAATTCAACTCCCTAAGGAGAGGAATTTTCTCTGCCTGGTTCACTGTTTAAAATTTTAAATTTGAAAAATATTACTATATTTGTTTAATGAATGAACATATTTGGTTTTATTTGCATTAATAAGCAACACTTATCACTCTATATGAATAAAATATAAGCATTAAAGCTAGTCAAGTGAATTTCTTGATTTCTTTGAATACATGCATTTTGCTATATAGAGTAACAGTTACATCCTTGGAAGTGTTTGCTCTGTTGCCTTGCCATGACTGTTAGGTCAAGGTTATCTTGTATATGATGCTAATTTGTTCATAAACTACTCTTCTCCCTGGACTTTGCTCAGTTTCTGTGCCTCTCTCCTCCCTCTTTGAGCCTTCTGAGACTTAATGACTCTGCTGTGGGTCACCATAATTATTTGCAACAGAAAGGAGAAACATTACCAATCTGAGTATGTTAGAGATAAGTAAAAAATAGTGGCTTTTCCCCAAAATGGCTTCACCTAGTATATGTTGTTATTATCTCTTGTCCATTCAATTCTTAGCCCAAAGACCATGAAATTGTGTCTACTTGCTATAATTCTCACAAGCTCTATGCTCCAATGTTAGAAATTAATGTTGAAACATTCCAAGCCAAAAAAAGCAGAATGGCAATCCTATTCTGAGTCACTGAAGATCTATGGGTAATCCACATTCCTTTGACTTGTTAGGAAAATAAGCTGTTGTTTGTCAACTCTTTTAAGTTAAACAAAAAATACACGCATACAGACAACAACAGCAACAAAAACATTGTAAATGGAGTATGTTGGTTGGATTGCCAAGAAACAAGTTTCATTGTCATCTGTATAATCTGTGATACTGTTTTGTGACCAGATTTAGTTGATAAATTTCAAAGAGGAAGAGGTCATAAAGAAATTACCTCTGAGTATAGCACTCATTAGAATGCATCATATACATATATGCTCTCATCTTATATAGTCTTATGGTGGACTCTAGGTCTTATTTATCCTTTTATTTTTAATGTGGTACTTACTACTTATAAGTACTTCATAAATGATCTTGAAATTGAATTATGGAGTTATAATTACCTAGGTTTTTAAATGGCTGTTTTAAATTGTTTTTTAATTCATTCATTAATTCATTAATTTACTCATTTTAGAGAGGGGAGAGGGGGAGAGAGAGAGAAAGAGAGAAAGGAGGGGTGGAAGAGCAGGAATCGTTAAGTCCCATATGTGCCTTGATGAGGCAAGCCCAGGGTTTTGAACTGGCGACTTCAGCATTCCAGGTTGATGCTCTATCCACTGTGCCACCATAGGTCAGGCCAATTACCTAGGGTCTAAGGTCTGTGTTTAAAATATGTGTTTTATTTATCTTCAAATCTTTTATAATCCCAGTACATTGCTTACATATCTAAATTTCTTTGAAATGTTTTTTGTTTAATTGTGTTCTTGAAGATATATCAGTTCTCCTGCTGTGGATACTAATATGGGAAATATTAATGATTCTTAAACTCAAGAACTAAATGCCTTTGAACCTTAATTAAATATGCAGTTCATTATTTTACAAACAATAATATTTTTCTTATCAGGCTACAAAGAATGCTAAATGATATTTTCTTAAACTTTGATGGGAATCATTAGAACAGATTTATTTTTCACTTACTATATCTAGGCACTTAATCTCTTATCCTATTTAATCCTCACACCAAGACATAGAAAAAAACTATTTATGTCACATTTTACATATAAGGAGATTGAGATTCAGAGAATTTAAATAACTTCTCCAACTTGCCAAACCAATAAGGCAGAGTCAAAAATTCTTATACCCATATCTCCCTGAAAACTGTTTTATCTTTCTTATTTTATCATATAATGCTACTAATAAACAAATCAGAGAAAGTACTACTTAAAATACATTTTTAAAATTATATGTGATTTTAACAGAATAAATTTTGTGGTAGGATGATCATAGATATCCAAGAAGTATTGCATATTCTCAATAGTATTTGTAGGATTAGTATTTAAGGAACTAATATTAAATTTTAGATGGGTGACTGGTCAACCAAAAAATGTACTTTCATTCTAATATATCACATTTCTATCCTTCTTAAAAACAGCAGAAAATTTCAAGACTACTGGCCTCATTACCCTAGTCTGTTGCCACTTTTGGTTTTGGAAGATGGAATTCTATTTTTCACCATTTCATAATGCAAATGTATGTGGAATGGGCTGGGGAGAAAAGATCATATCCTTTTTGATTGGTCTGGGAACCTTAACATAAAGAATCAGTCCTGTACACGACTTTATGTATCCACTTTTAGTTATTTCTTTAACTGGCAGCTGGTAAGCAAAACAAATATCCTTAAAATCTCCTTCTGTGCAGAACAGTTTTGTCAATTGGAACATATAATAACTCTGTAACAGGGGTCTGTTTTTATTTTAAATAACTGTATTAGCTTTAATGGTCCTGACCTGTGGTGGCGCAGTGGATAAAGCGTAGACCTGGAATGCTGAGATCACCAGTTCGGAGCCCTGGGCTTACCTGGTCAAGGCACATATGGGAATTGATGTTTCCTGCTCCTTCCCCCTTCTCTCTCTCTCTCCTCTCTAAAATGAATAAATAAAATCTAAAAAAATAACATTTAAAAAAGAGCTTTAATGTTTTTAGTAGGATATTCTGAAGAATAAAGTGAAAGCTGGGAAATGCTTTTGTTGGTGGATACACAGAATTATTTTAATGCATAACTAGCAAAAGAAACATCTCTAATTGTGTGGGGGGGTTTGTTAGACAAAACATGATTAGGATTTAAATTCAATCTGTGCTTTATGTCGCTATTGTTATATTTTATTTAGTTTTTCAATAATTTCAGTTTAGTCAGTGAGTGTGTGTGTGCATATGACAGAAGATATCTGAGAGAGACCCCAAAAGCAAGTTATTTTTGACAATAAAATGTTAGTTACTCTAGTCATGATCTGATGCTAATTACTTTATTTTTTATTTAAGTAAGTGGTTTGAATTTCTTTCCAGTCCCACCTTTGCCTATGGGGGAATTTGTGTTTGTGTGTGTGTTGATTGTGTTTGCTCATTACCATTTCTGTATTTGTTTTCCAGTTCTGTCTTCCGTAAATTTGATTCAACTAATATTTACTAAACACTATCACCATAATATCAGAAACATTCAACTAATGGATAAATGAGCACATGCTGTTTCTTCATGGCAGCAAAATCTCTCACCTTCAATTGACTGTGGAACTGAGCTATATCTTAGCTTTAATGGTCATCCCTTTACACAGTCATTTTACCAATGTGTCAAATCTGTAGTTCAGCTGTCATGCTATTTGGTAGTTTGTATTTACTTTTATCAAGGACAGGTGAATCATACAAAAAACATAACTAATTGATACCTGTCATAGAATAATATCAAAACCTAACATTTATAGATGGCAGATTGCACAGAAAAAGGACTCCTTTATAGGTTATGTTATGGCTACTTAGTTGCATGTTTTTGCTTTCCTAACAAATTGCTAAGAGCTATAGCAGTTTCTTAGAATTTCAAGGAGCAAGTATCAAAGAACTGGGATGCAAAGATCTAACAAGGCCTCTAGCTTGAATTTGCTTTGTTACCTTTGACAAATCAGTTGTTCTAGTTGCACCTCAAATTCTTGATCTCTAAAACAAGGGAGTTGAATAAACCCAGAATTTTTTATTTTTAATATATTTTTAATTTTTGCATTTTTTTAACTTTTGATTACTGTAAGGCCTAAGGGCAGAAACCAAACTGTTCCGAATCCTCATTACAGTGCCTAACACATGTTCAATATACATCAATCTAATTGATTTTTAAATTTTTTATTAAAATATACTTGGCACACAATATTATATTAGTTTCAGGTATACAACATAGTGGTATAACATGTATCTTATGATGTGATCATTACACTAAGACTAATGAGCATCTGTCACCATGCAAAGTCATCACACTGTTATTGACTATATTCTCCAACCCTTTCACCCATTCCTCTACCCTCCTCCCTCTGACAACCATCAGTTGTTCTTTGTTTCTATGAGTCCCTTTTTGTTTTGATTGTTCATTTGTTTTGATTTTTTTAATCTACATACAAATAAAATCATGTGGTATTTGTCTTTCTCTGTCTGACTTATTTCACTTAGCATAATACCTCTAAGTCTATCCATATTGTCACAAATGGCAGAATTTTATTCCTTTTTATTGTTCTGTACTGTTCCATTGTATCTATATGTGTATATGTACATATACAGGGGTTTACAGTTGTACTATAAATAAGTATTACAAGAATAAGTAAATAATAATGCAAGCATAAACTCTGTGTTTCATATACTCACAATTATAAACCTATTTTACCCACCCCTGTATAAACCACATCTTCTTTATTCATCCATTGATACATGAATTAATTTATTTTGATTAAAATCTTGGGTAAAATAGCAAATAAAAGGCAGAACTACTTTTGTCAGAGAGGGTTGAGTGGTAAAACAATGCATAAGGTCAAGCCCCATGGACCACATCTGATCTCTATCTTTACTTCATCTGCCCAGGGTAGCACCGTGGAAATCAGGGCTTTAGAGAACACATTTTAAAAATTAAAAAAATCTTAATAAGCATATAGTTTTCTCTGTCTCTAACATTCCACAATTCCTCTGCAAACTTAGAGTTGTTTTATGAGAGTAATATGAAATGTCTTAAGGATATAACATTAAGTCATGGATATGGGTGGTGGGTTGGGGTAGAGAAGCACACAAACATTTAATATTTCAAAATCAATGTTCTCCATAAGTATTTTATTATCTTTCTCTACAGATCTTTTCTCTTGCTGTAAATTAGTGCCAGATTATACAATAAGCTGTACAGAGATGTGTTGTAGTATTGGGTACCTGAATCCTGTATAATTATGTTAACCAGTGTCACATCGATAAAATTCAATTAAAAAATAAATTAGTGCTGGATGTGTTTGAACAGGAACATTTCTTTCAGCTGATTTCTATAAGAAACTGTGGAGTTGTCTACTTGTTACTGCATAATCACAAGATTTTATAACTTGAGCTAATTTGCTGGATGAGCCCGTTATTTTGATACCATGGTTGCTTTGCTTTTGAAATTCACTGGAATCATTTGATAATCAGAGCCTGAAGAATGTGGCTTTTTGACAGATTAGTAGTGAACTATTTTGACAAAAATTAGTGAATAATCTAATTATTTATCTAATAGAAGAATAAAAATCTATACAGATCACTGTAGGTAAGAAATAAGAGTATTTAAGCTTAATCAGAGTGATGTCATATCTTTGACAATAATTTCACAGCACTTGACATCTTATTAACTCAACTTTGCTTTCCCTTTCATTCCCATCTCTGTGTTAAATACTAACAAAAGTGAATGAATAATGCATTCAATTAATTATGAACAAAGACAATTGATTTTATGTGTGGTTGGTCTCCCAAACCCAAACTCTTAACACTCACCCTGTTTTTCTGAATTGAGGTATATCATCCATTTGTACCAACTATGTTTTCTGTTAAGGAAAAATGTGGGTGAGTTGATAAATCAGACTGAATTCTTGAATCCTCTGATGATGAGGACATGTGACCAACTCCTGGCATTGCTGACAAGATCAGCCTTCCCTTATCAACCAAACCGGTGCATCTTCCTGGCCAGGAAGGATGAAAATCCTCAAAGCAGAAACATTTAGTTCAATAAACTTTAATTGATCATTTCTGTACTTGCTAGAGTAGAAGTTGCAGTGAGATTTCAAGGGACCTGGACAATTTAATCAGCTAGGGTGGAGAGGGAAGCTTAAGGAAGAAGAACTGGCTAATGTCTAGAGTCTGGGTTATCTAGATTAGCTAAGAATGCAGGCTGCAGTGGGAAAACTATCAAGATGCTTAATAGTAAAACATTAGGCCTGTAGGTTTGTAATTGAATTGATGAGAGCACAGAGTAGAAGAGTAGGCAAACAGAATCAAAGAGAGTATATCATTGAATTAGTAATAAATAATATGAAATATAATAGATAATAGTAATAAGATGTTTTGTCATTTAAAAATATGATCTTGGTGAATACATATATTTTTTTGAGTGTTCAGCTTGTACTGGTACTAATTTAATGCCGCATTGTTACCCCATTTATAGAGGATGTGTACGAAATATTCAATATAATTACTATGTTATGGATTTTGAGGTAATGCAATTCAGGGTATGGAAACTAGGAATGGAATTAAGAAGAATGAAGCAGCATTATACAAAAACAAAAAAAAACAAACAAGCAAAAATAACATTCAAATGCCTGATATAATGTGTAGTTTTAATTAACACAGTAAAAAAATATGTGCAAATTGAAAAGATTTGGTGAAACATAGTCTTATGTTCTTAAAGACTGATCAGTCCTGATTCAGTACTTAAACAGTCTCCTGTGATTGTCAAGTATTATATTTGATTCATGTACAATCTAATAGCTCTTCAGTTCGCCTGAAGGTACTGCCTGCAATTGTAAGTCATTACATAGATGGTAGAATGCTTTGCCACACTACTCTGAGAGTGAAAAATATTTAGGTAAATAAACTGTTTTCTATTCTTCAGTTCATGCAGCATAACTACAGTCTAAGTATTATTATTATTGTTTTTCAGCTCCTCTGACTGATAAGCCACCCAAGCTTTTGTATCCTGTGGAAAATAAAATGACAATTCACGAGACACAACTCGGTGAGTAACTCCTTAATTCCAGTTAATACATTTTTCTCAGTATACCTGACAATGAATAAACCTAGACTGTAATCTGATGTAATATTCTGTGCTAACCCCATGTGTATTTAAAGGGTGAAAAGTTAGAAATTACCAACAAACATGGACCACTCCTCTACAGGGCATGCATTAAGCCCAAGCTGAACATATGAATGTAAAATCTCATGTGCCATTTAATGGTCACTGGGAAACTAGATGGGCTGAAAGTTTTACTGATGGTGTTATAATTATTGTCATTTTACAAAGCTTGAATTGGTTTTAAGACAGACAATATGGAACTATTTGACTTATCTATTATTATACCAAAGTAGAGTTTTTGAAAATTGGGGGAAAGGTACAGATTTATAAAAATATGTGGTACTATTACAGTTAAAACAACTTTTTACTTAAATATAATGGACATTATGCTAGTTAAGTCATGAATAATATATTAATAAAATGTGATCAAGTGGTTTTTGATGAAAGAACTAATAAGCTTGGGACATAAAAATATAGATAGTTTATAATTCAATCAATACATCCAATTGTCCACAAATCAGAGCTCTCACATACTTATCATAGAGTTTAGTCCAGAATTTCTGAATCTGACTTATCTATATTCAGTTATATCAAATTATGAAAATTTACTCATCTTAAATATAAATATATAGCACATTTAATTATATTATTTGAGTTTTTAATTATATTTGAGATATAGTATGCATGTATATATAATTAACTTTAGCAGAAAGTTATTTTTTATGGTAGTTTGATATAAAAGATTACCAAACGTATAAATTTAACCATATATTCTTGTTTGTTAAGGAAATTTTTTCTTATACTAACCATTGATAGTAGAAATGCATTTACTGTATACAAGAACAAAAAAAAAATGATAGTCCATCCCTTGGTCACCAATGTTATTATTATTCTCAGAGTGAGAATTTGGATTAAAATTTTAAATTGTATTCCAAATAAAGATTACAGATGTAATAACCTTTACCTATAGCTTATCCAAAGTCATAGTGAAAAAAGATATGATGATGGTTTTAGATCTTTTAAAATTATTTTAGTCAATGCATTGCTAACATTGGAAATACATATATTTACTAACTTTGAAAAAAAACATGTGTGAGACTTATAAAAGTCAAGCTACTAATATGCTTCTTTGATAGTAAACCCAAATCTTTGAATTAATGCCATATACATATATGTATTACCATAATTGTCCTTATTTAGACGTGGAAAACTATAAGCAGCATTAAAGTGATGATGTATATGAAACAAGCAGATATATTAAAATTGCATCATGCTTTTTACTCAGCTATGGTATATTAAAGTATATTAAATTTGATTGTTACTTTCTATTTTGAAATATAAATTCTCATAAGTGGCCATGATCATATAAACTTTTCAATAACCCTTAAGAAGATATACTTCTAAGAGTTATGCAAAACTATAAAATCTTGGGCCATGAAGGAATTGTTTATGGTACCAGTTCTCAGTAATGAACACAGTGAAAATGAAATTAATTGTATCTCTTTACTTGTCAGTACAATTAAAATAATTTTATGATTGATGACTTCCCATTGGGCTTCTATATATTGTCCCTGAAATTGGAGTACATCAGATTGTTCTTTATTTCATACTAAAATGTCTTACAAAATGAAATAATTTGTAAAGCTTTCCTTTTAAAAATTACTTTTTTCTTTTTTTTTTTTTTTTTTTTTTTTTTTTTTTTTTTCTTTTTCATTTTTCTGAAGCCGGAAACAGGGAGAGACAGTCAGACAGACTCCCGCATGCGCCCGACCGGGATCCACCCGGCACACCCACCAGGGGCGGTGCTCTGCCCCCCAGGGGGCGGTGCTCTGCCCATCCTGGGCGTCGCCATATTGCGACCAGAGCCACTCTAGCGCCTGAGGCAGAGGCCACAGAGCCATGCCCAGCGCCCGGGCCATCTTTGCTCCAATGGAGCCTTGGCTGCGGGAGGGGAAGAGAGAGACAGAGAGGAAAGCGCGGCGGAGGGGTGGAGAAGCAAATGGGCGCTTCTCCTATGTGCCCTGGCCGGGAATCGAACCCGGGTCCTCCGCACGCTAGGCCGACGCTCTACCGCTGAGCCAACCGGCCAGGGCAAAAATTACTTTTTTCTTGCACAAAAATCACAAGGACTAATCAAATTGATTTGAAAATATGAAAATTTTTAGGCAGATTATAAGGCCTGACTGTATGTTCATTTAAAAATATATAAGCATGACTGTTATCAAAATGCTCCAAGAAGTACTCTAATTCCTTTATCACAACTGCCAAAAGGAACATGAGTTCTCTTTAAACACCAAGTAAACTAGGGATATCGACCTGGGATTTGGATTCTTTTATACAACTTTTGTTTTATTTTGTGATTTCTGTTCTCATTGTATAGTATAAATCATTCAATCTTAATTCTTGAATTATGGAGTAACAGTTAATTTCAAATAACTACCTTTCTAGTGTTCCTGGTGCAGTAGTATTGGTGAACAACTGATCACAAAAAATAAGTGAAAATAGGAAATAATATTAAAGACAAAAAAAAAGATTCAAAATCCCTAAAATATATTTGTTTTTTACAATAAATACTTTGATTTTACATCTCCTTGGAGACTTAATTTTTGCTCTTTCCAGATTTGAAAAAGATATTAAAGTTCAACAGGCTCAAAATGTGATTTTATATCATAAAAAAGGAGGGCAGAGTGAAGGGTCATGAGGTGGGAGGAAACAGGGTGGCCATGACCAGTGATAGAGAACATGTAAGTGTTACCTGCTTTAATAAGAAGGTGAGAATCTACAAAAGAGGCTTATTGGCTGAGAGCTTTTATGTCTGTTTCAACCTAGTTCTAAACTCACTCAACCTTGACTTCCGAGACTAATAAAACTGCCATATGGGTTATGGTATAATAACAATAATGAGAAATTACACAAAACTGAGTTAATACATGTCTGATGACCTAGTTGAACATCCTAGTTAAGTTATACACATCCATTTGACTTTGGTAATGGCACACCCATCAATTCCCCAGTTTGTCTGCAAATATATAAAACTCATTAATAATGACAGATAAGAACATGGAAAGTATGGATTTGTCTTCCCCTCCACATTATTCTTTCTCTGATATTAGCTGGCCATGCCTACATTTCCTTTATAAATTCCTGTGTCCTTTTTTTTTTTTTTTCAAATTCTTTCATCTTCTCAATATGGAAAGATTCTAAAAGTGATCATTTAAACAGTTCTGGTGTAGAACGCAAAAGGCACAAAAAAGCAAAGTACTTAGGGGAAAAACAAAATAGTAAATAACTTCATATAAAGTATGGAAATAGGTACACAAAATAGCATTTCCACTTTAAGTGGAATCTATGTGTTACTTCTAATGTGAAAAAAAAAAAGACTTTTGTTCTTTGTAAGTAACTTTCTGATATCAGCAAATATATGGACAGCACTTTCTTGGGCAGAAGGCCCAGAAATCAAACTGTACAATTCTCAAATTCAGTCCAAGAAGCAAAACTGACTTAGTCCTTTCAGGCAGCTATAGTTAAGAGAATTGTAAGACATACATTTTCTTGCTGAGTTTGATCCCTGAAAGTATCAATTAGAAATGTGACCTTCTTGCTATGGCCAAGAGCCCATTTTCAGAACCTTTCAGAATAGAGAATGTTATATTCGTTATTACCAGACTTTCAAAGAGTAGATATCCATTCCACCCTTAACCTAGTGAGACACATATTCTTTTACAACTTAGAATTTACTGAAAATTGTGATTACTAATCAGGATATGGGTATCGCTGTATTTAATTTTTTTGGCCTTAAAAATAATTATACTGGTTAATTGTAGAAATTTGAGGAGACATGCAGAAAAGAATCTTGTTTCTTACACTTTATATTATAAAAAAATTCTGCCTTTATTCTCAGAAAATACCCTTTCAATGACTACATGATATCTATGTGAAAGTGCTATTATTTTATATACAGATTAAATTTTGATTTTTCTAATTCTATTACAAGTAGTGATGCAATAATCTTTATCTATACATTTTCTCTTACTTCATGATTATTTTAACATAACAAATCTCTGAAAGAAAAAAAATACTAGGTAAAGAGAGTAATTTTGTTTAAGTTTCTTGATACATAGTTTCAGAATTCTTACTAGAGTAGTTAGTTGCACAAACTCTCCCCGGAAGGATATAATGAGTATAATAACTTTTTAATCTTTAATAAAAGTAATAAAATATTATTTTTGTAACACAGAGCTCTTAAAGGAAAAGTGACTTTTCTTCATATCAGAATCATTTCTTCTCTTCCTTTCTTATTTCTTTTTCTCTTTCTTCACTCATTGAGTACAAATGGCCTCTCTATTTTTTTTCAGGGTTATCCATATTTGGAGGGTTTCAAATAAACTTAGTCCATTTAAGTAAATGTCTATGGCTGATGAAATATAGAAACCTAATCAAATGTCTATAGTGTCTATCCATTTTCTTCTCTTAGATATTTTAATGCTCAACTGAGAACTTCTCTAGATTCTGTTTTATAATAAAGTGTACAGTAATTTCATGATGTACTCTGGGCACAGGGATGTCAACAAACACTAATTGGTGATGAGGTGTATGTGTAACAAAGGGCACACATCTCCAAATTTTTATCAAAGGAAAATAATGAAACTGAACAACTGCCAGGCAATGCTCTTCTTTTTCTTTAATATTTACTTTCATTTGTTAAGTTTGTTAAAAAGTAAACACTTATGTACATGAGCCAGCAGCAAGGATTTACCAAATGTTAATATGTATAGGAAAGTAGTTGGTGATATTATTGAAACCTCAAATTTTTAAACATTTGTCTTGGTAAAGGGACACACATTCGTGTAACTTTATTCAATTTAACTTCAGGCTAGTTAAAATAAAATGTCACACTGAAACTTAACTAACATACCCTGCCCTTTTACACCATGTTATTATTTGTAGAATCTTACTTTTTGAGTAGACTAAAAAATGTCCGTATATTACATAATAGAGTCTGATTGATATTTTCAAAGAAAAAATTCTTGTAATTTAATTATATGTTTAAGCCTTAAACTTTAAGGCACTGTGTTGTTAAAATAATTAGCTATTTTAATGCTTTATATGTTCTGGAACTGTGTATATACATTTATTGGATGCGTGATATGTCTTATTATAAATATGCTAGTTGAGTTTTTAATACAAGGAGAACTTATAGGTCATTATTTGCTATCTAGGTCTATATTTTCATAGTTGTTGTTTTCTTGAAACAAAGAACACTTTTTCTGAATAGCAACTACTCTAGTTTACTAAAATTGGGAAGCCTCTTTGTTTCATTTCTCAGATAGGGAAATACTTAAAGCAATACCCTAGAACCAAAACAACTCAAGTGTTGAATTTAGTACCTAATTCTGAAAGTGCCTTATACTCCTGTTGCTACTAAAAAAGTACTTTGTTGCTGAGGTGTGCAAGTGATGCAACTCTGACCTTCCTTTGCATAGGTAAGGAAGCCAGCTTTAACTGGGGTTTTCCATCCACAATTACTCCTCTGGTTGTTGTAAGCAAATGTAGTACTGTTGACTTTGTTTTTACTGCACCAAAGGGAAGGTACAAGATATATTTTCACTGATGAACTCATCTTTAAAAAACCATAAAACGTCCTTTTTACTCTAGATACAAAGATTTGTGTTTAAAGTCCATTTTAAAGGAAAAGTGATGTAAATTGTTGCCCATTTTAGGAAGACTTGCAGATCAGCATAGTTCTACTGCCTGACATAAAGCTTGTTAGGTATAAATGAAAGCTTCTGGACAAATGGACATCATAATTAAATCATGTAAAGTCAAATACACCCTGCCATTATAATTATTTAAACTAATGGTGTTTAGTTCTATTCAATCCAAATTTATCATGCCATGATAAATGAAAACAATAACTCTTGACAGCTGTTGTGGTCTGATATCTTATTTTTGAAGCCAAAAGCACCTTAAAAATTATGAGTCTAACCTAAAGAGGAATGTTTTTCATATTAGTATTTATTTAATATTTCATATCTTTAGCCAAATGATAAATCAATAAATGGAAACTGATATAAATATTCTTAGATCCTTTTGGATCTCAGAGATTCTCAAAATCAAAGTCTTTCTTTAGTGCTAGAAAGGAAAAACAGGCCCTGGCCGGTTGGCTCAGCGGTAGAGCGTCGGCCTAGCGTGCAGAGGACCCGGGTTCGATTCCCGGCCAGGGCACACAGGAGAAGCGCCCATTTGCTTCTCCACCCCTCCCCCTCTCCTTCCTCTCTGTCTCTCTCTTCCCCTCCCGCAGCTAAGGCTCCATTGGAGCAAAGATGGCCCGGGCGCTGGGGATGGCTCTGTGGCCTCTGCCTCAGGCGCTGGAGTGGCTCTGGTCGCAACATGGCGACGCCCAGGATGGGCAGAGCATCGCCCCCTGGTGGGCAGAGCATCGCCCCATGGTGGGTGTGCCGGGTGGATCCCGGTCGGGCGCATGCGGGAGTCTGTCTGACTGTCTCTCCCTGTTTCCAGCTTCAGAAAAATGAAAAAAAAAAAAAAAAAGAAAGAAAGAAAGGAAAAACACGTTGGGGGAAAATGCAATTATGCATATTTGCTTTAAAAATTGCTTCTCCAAGCTTTTCGTTGAAAAGTGCTTAACAAGCCTAGTGCTAAGAAAGGTTTGTAACCTAGAGAAAGATAGAGATGAAGGTGAGAACAGTTACTGTGGGCCTTGATATCTGGCATTGTGGAAGCCAGTTGAAGCATTTGTTAAAAGGCATTAAGACTGGAATAGAGACAACATAAGTGAGTCTGATTGTTCCTCCCTTGGAAAGGGGCCAGAAGGAAGAGAAGATTGGAAGAAAGAAACGATCCAGGAAAAAAATGTTGTCACAAAACCAATGCACAAATTCCGCTGAATTTTCCAACTCCTGGTCTAGTTTTGGTCTAGTTTGTTAGGCACCAACATGACTCATGACTATTGCTCTTTTGCTACAGCACAAAGAGTACTATTTTATTTCTTGATGGTCTGTTAAGAAATTAGATATCTTTAACTCTTCACGGTTGTAAATTCAAGTAATTTAGGAAGTTCAGAGCCTTTGGTAGTTATCAGGTCAAATCCTTCTCTTTAACTGATAAGGAAATAAAAAACAAAATTGGCCACATGTTTTTACACTCCAAAATTTATAAAAATAAACATATCATATTTTATTATTTTTATTATCATTATTATTTTGGTTACAGTAAAGAATCAGTATGTCATGGTGGTTCCAAATTCAGGTCCTTCTGTCAGATAGATCTAGGTAACGATCTAGCTCTGCCACATACTCTACTGGTGTAACTTTAAACAAACAGCACTCATTTTACTAATCAATAGAAAAAGCACCAGCATAATACATACTTCTATGGAGTCAGTATGGATAGTTTATGAGATAATGCATGTAATGATAGTCCATTGCCTGGTATATATTTAAATAGTATGTGCTTGCTGCTAGTCATTGAGATATTTTAATTCTATATATAGAAATTCCTGAAATACATTTAAAATGCCAGTGCTTGTTTGATCATCCTTTTGTTCTTGTGAAAGTATTCTACTATGGTAGCAAACATAGCTTCACTACAAGATGGATAATATTTTAGTAAATTGATCTCTAGCTACTGTCTAAGAACACAGTATACATAGTAAATTATCTACTTAAATGAGACTTTATGTTAAACAAATTATTGATTTTAGATTACTTAATTCTACCACAGATTTATCCAAATGCATACAATAAGTACATAAAACAAGAAAATGATTGCCATCCTTTAAAAAAAATGACCACGTTATGGGCACAATGCCACACAAATGTATAAATGACCATGAAGAAAAAAAGTCGAATGAAAAAGTATTTTTCTGGCCCTGGCCGGTTGGCTCAGTGGTGGAGCATCGGCCTGGCGTGCAGAAGTCCCAGGTTCGATTCCTGGCTGGGGCACACAGGAGAAGTGCCCATCTGCTTCTCCACCCCTCCCCCTCTCCTTCCTCTGTCTCTCTCTTCCCCTCCCGCAGCCGAGGCTCCACTGGAGCAAAGATGGCCAGGGCGCTGGGGATGGCTCCTTGGCCTCTGCTTCAGGCGCTAGAGTGGCTCTGGTCGCAACATAGCGACGCCCAGGATGGGCAGAGAGTCGCCCCTGGTGGGCGTGCCGGGTGGATCCCGGTCGGGCGCATGCGGGAGTCTGTCTGACTGTCTCTCCCCGTTTCCACCTTCAGAAAAATACAAAAAAATAAATAAGAAAAAGTATTTTTCTAAACTGAAGAAATTTAGATGTAATATTTTAAGACAATGAACATGAGAATAATTTTACAAAACAAAGCATCAAAACACTATACCTGCCCTGGCCTGTTGGCTCAGTGGTAGAGCGTTGGCCTGGCATGCAGAAGTCCCGGGTTCGATTCCAGGCAGGGCACATAGGAGAAGCACCCATTTGCTTCTCCACCCCCCCTTCCTCTCTGTCTCTCTCTTCCCCTCCCGCAGCCAAGGCTCCATTGGAGCAAAGATGGCCCGGGTGCTGGGGATGGCTCCTTGGCCTCTGCCCCAGGCGCTAGAGTGGCTCTGGTCGCGGCAGAGCGACGCCCCGAGGGGCAGAGCATCGCCCCCTGGTGGGCAGAGCTTTTCCCCTGGTGGGCGTGCTGGGTGGATCCCCGTCGGGCGCATGCGGGAGTCTGTCTGACTGTCTCTCCCCGTTTCCAGCTTCAGAAAAAACAAACAAACAAAAAACAAAAAAACACTATACCTGTCAAGTTCCTCCTGAAGGTTTTAGCAATAGTCCTATTCATTTTATAGGAAAATACTGCTTTTTCTCTAATGAGCACTCTTATTACAAAGCTTTCTCAGTCTTTCTTAATGATTAAAGTTTACTAGCATAGAAAAATGCAATGAGAATCTTATGTTAACAAGAATACCTGAATTTTCAAAGCAAATGCCAATTTATCAGAAATAAACCTATCAAAGGACATTATAGTGTAGACTATTGAGTTTCAGAATAAGAGTATGTAGCACATGACTGATGTTCATTAAAATAGAACCTATAAAAAGACCCACATCACTTAAAATTTGAATATATAATCTACAAATTTTCTCTTGAATTTTGGCCAAATAGCTGCGCATTCCTAAATTATATGCAGACTATTCCTGAAAAATAACTTGTGTATGAATACAATTATGAAAACAAGATACCAGTATTTTATGGCTTAATGCTAAAACACTTCTTAACATTTGTGCCATACCTTACTCTACCAATTTAGTGTATTCCTACAGATTTGTGGGTATACTGCATCATTATAATTTCAGAGAAGTATTTCTTTTATTTTTGACTGATCTTTAGTTAGTAGTGGCTTAACACATCAAGAGACTTTGTTCTCCATCTCCCTTAAGCAGCCAACAATCAAAAAAGATTTATATGCACATGGGAAATATGCTATTGAAAAAACTGTTGGATAATTTTATATAAGAATCCCTTTGTAATTGAATTATCACCCTTATAATTTTCTCTGTGGTAGTTTTGATTTTTACATTTTCCTAAGATAAGGTTCATAGATATAAAACTGCAAGTGGTGTTTCTAACCAACTCAGATATACGATCATTCATTCATCCATTACATCATATGACTTTCCCTTGTCTATCAATGAAAACTAATGTCCCCATTGTGACCTTTTGCCTCCTCTGAGGAAATACTAAATTTTATTCACCAGCTTCAGAATCAGCGGTATTTCATTTAAATCTAATTCTTTGAAAATTGATGTGTTAGGATAGAATATTTGAGTAGCCAGAATAACTCATGTTTCATTTTGACAAAAGTTTATATTCATAAGGGAGACACTTTGAAGGCCATTATACTATGTATTTGCTTCGGTTTTGTTGAAATGTAACCTAATGCAATGACTGCCCATGGAGTCATCTGTTTTTTTCATGGCTATAACTGTGATGTGAGTTCTTCTTATTTCCACCTTTAAAGGGAACATTTTGAATTTGATTCTTCTGGAATTTATATGACCTTTTTATTACATCATTCTGCTGACCAATTCTGTTTTCTTAATATATTTATATGTATTTAATAATTATTTTCTTTTAATATCAAAGTATACATAATAAAGTTTGATTTGCTACTTTATGAATGCCAAATAAAACCAATACATAGACTATCTAGAAGGTTTAGAAGGTTTTAAAACCTGAGCTTCAGAGCAAACTCTCTCTTTTTTTCTTTCTTTATTGAATTTATCAGGGTGACACTGGTTAACATTAATTATACAGGTTACAGGTGCCCAGTTTTGCAACACATCTCTGTACACAGTATTGCGTGTTCACCCCCCAAAGTTGTCTTTGTCCCTCACAGTCTATCCCTCTTATACCCTCCTCCACCTTACCCCCAGTCCCAGAATTCACCACACTGTTGTCTGTATCCATAAGTTTTGGGGTATTTCTTGTCCCTTTTTGCTCTGTCCCTCCACTTCCCTCACCAGCCCCTCCCCCACAGCCATCAACCTGCTCTCTATGTTTGAGTCTGTCTCTATTTTTCACAATAAACCCTCTTAAAGAGGCCTCTTTTCCAGTTCCCTACATACAAGCCCAATGTTACTTTCTCAGAAACACTAAGGATTTTTTTTTAATTTAGCAGTTAAAATTTATAAGATCTACTTATTACATATATCATCCAATTGAATAATAAAAAAAATCTTGATGAACAATTTTATTTTACAAAATTTATCAATATTGAAATAACTCTTTGGTGAATGATCTGGTCAGAGGGGACTTTCCTACTTCTGGTCCACAACAATCATGAGAGAAAGTCTTAAGTTCCTTAGGGTTCCAGGAGAGTCAGAAATTTCCTCTCCCCTCACTCATCCAAAATGGTCTTCTCTTCAAAGTTATATGCAGGCTGCAAGTGCTCTCACTCTCAGAGAAATTTTGTTTGTAATTTAGTAAAAGCAGGGCACTGACCTCAGATTTTCCTGCTAAAGATTGTGTTTATAGAAACTTAACAGCTATTTGAATATAAAGAGACTAAAGGAAAGTGCATTGTTTCTCTAGAAAAATTAATACAAATTCACCCTGTCATGTCAAGCCCTTGCTAGAAATAGGATACTTAGAACATGAAGAGTTCTATGAAAACTTGAGATTACCCCAACTATTCAGTAAGAACTCATTGCATGAAATAGTTTAAGAAAAGTCTAATAAACGTGGGTTTTTTTTTCTCTTTTTAAAGGAGAAAGTGTAGTTTTCCTGAGGAACATGTATTTCTAATTTGATGTCAGTTATCTTGGCAACATTAAGACTTTTAATTCATTGATTACATTTTAATGCTTTCTGAATAATGTACCTAATTTTAGCTAAAGTTATTTAGAATGAAATTAGACTATTATGATTATTATACACAGCCAGTTTATAAGTAGCATGAATATTCACTTCAGAATTTTATGTCACATCATATTTATAAAGATATTATTTTTCAAAGATTTTTATTACATATATATGTAATGTGTAATGTTTATATTTCTGGAAAATAAAACCCTTTCTCTATTTCTTGTGAATAATGTATTTTCACTTCAATGCAGTTTATTAGAATTTGCTACTAATTAGAGAGTAGAAGTAACATGTCTATATACTGTAATGGAAAGTAAATAAAATAACTGAATTTTATCTTAGATGAATACATGTTCTATCAGCTTCAGGTGAAGTTAGTGTTACAGAGAGCATCAGTTACTATGTACAAAGGAAATGTTAAATCAAGAGAGAATTCTACCATTGACAGATTCCAGGAAAGACAGACCTTTGTTTTCTTTCAGCCACTATGTATGTGCATGAAATAAAACAGAAAATTGAAGAAAGTAGATAAACAATTTAGAAGGAAAATACTGCAAAAACTATTTATTTTGTCTCAAATAGATAGTTATCTTAAGCAAAAGTTAACTTGGTGAATTTTTTGGGGGGGAGGTATCCACTTTTTGTGCCTAGACAGCTTACACTTAACGAATCACAAATTCTGATATTTCGTTGTTAGGGCTCTAATCACAAGTGACAGATAGCTTAAAAGGCAAAGGCAGGAGTGGTGTTCGCCTCAAGGATGACTGGGATTGTATTAGAATTTTCTCTGGTTTTCTTTTGTTTCTCCATGCATTTCATCATATTTTATAGAGGTGGAGTATGACAGAGGGCTGGGGGAGCATACATGGGAAGGGAAGTGATTTGCTCAATTCTTCTAACCCTGAGGAAAAATGGAATTTGGAACTCTAGCTCGAATTGGACATTCCCTCAGGTGGAATCCTGGTTGACTTATTTTAGGTTACAGATCTAAATTTTGAACATATTACTATGCCATCAGAAGTGAAACCTCTTGACTCAGTAGCTATTTTCTGCTCTTTCTCCTGTGGTGAGGAAACCTGTATATCTGTGTAAGTATATAAATGTATATGGTTGGATGTGGATTGTACCAGACAAAGGTGGGAAGGAGTAGTAGTTATTACAGCGGCCATGTTTTCATATTCAATATTTGTTTTCTTTAAAGTCCACATCTTATTAATTTAGCTGCCATCATTATGTTTATTTATTATCTTATGGAGACAGAATTAACCTTTAAATAGTCTCTCTCAGACTAAAAACTCTTCCTCAACCAATACTGACATTCTCTCTTTATCTAAAGTGTATGCTTCTCAGCTCTACCTGTATGTGTCTCATCTCTGTCTCTCTATATTATCTCTCAACTTTGAACCTAATGTCAACTGCAAACCAAATGTCAGATTCTCAGCTTTTAAATACATTTTAATGTCAAAGTTAGGTTCCTAAAAAGATTGATATGCTACAGCATAAGTTGTAAAGTCAAGCTCATATAAATGAGTAAACTAAGTCCAGGTATAATACAAGAAAGAATGATAGGGACCATGGTGAAGTGCCAAACATATGTCCTACTTAAAGAAATTCAGATGGACTAAGAAAAGGATGGACTATAGGAACCATGGTTATCCTTGCCTTATTAATTTGACTTTCCTGACTTCACTCCCACTATGCGAAATTAAAATAGCATTTCTCAAGTGCTAGCAAGTCTCTTTTTTACACTAATTAGAGCGTGTCTGTCATCATTTAGTGAACATATCATGTGTGTCAAAATTTTCTTACTACAGTTGGAACTTTTAAAAGACGGACTACAGTGCTTTCATCTTTACAACCTTAATATGTAGGTCAATACCTGATACACAGAAATACATAAATGAACAAATTGTGAAGCATTCACTCAGCTTTAATATTCATAAATAAAAAACAACATTTATAACATCATTTTCAGTAGCTGTATGCTATAGAGTAACAGAATAAACCACACTAAAACTGTCGGTTTTGATTTAACTGCTGGGTATGATTGAAGATTCTCCTTCATGGATGAAGGAAACAGATAAAGAAGGGCCCGGGAGACTGGCGGAGCTATGAAGATCTAACCTAGAATCTTGGCAATAAATCAAATCTAGATCAAATGGCTATTGGAAGTCAAAAAAGGAGTAGATTGAGAATGGAGAAATAAATAGAGGTTAAAAGAACAGTTATGCATCACAGTTCAGCCAGGAAACTGGTCAAGGTTAGGGAATTAACTGCCACCTTGGGTTCAGAGAAGATCTCTAAAGTTTAGTCAAGTAGACTTCACATTCATTCTTAACGGTTCAGAATGAGAAATAGGTTCACTCGTTTCCTTTACTACTTCGTTCTTGAGTGTCTACTAAGCACAAGGTCTGCTAAAAAGCTACATAGATGATAGATAGATAGATAGATAGATAGATAGATAGATAGATAGATGATAGATAGATAGATAGATAGATAGATAGATAGATAGATAGATAGATAGATAGATAGATAGATGATAGATAGATAGCTGTCTACAAAGGCTTCATATCATAATCTTGGTTAACCTCAGGGATAATTCTTTTTCCTCAAGAAGAGGCCAAAACTTTCTGTTCTTGTTTATAGTTTCAGCCATGAGTGAATGTCAGGTTTCATTCAAATAAGCTTTTTTAATCAACCAGGAAGTCAAGGTACTGTAGGTGCAGCTTTCCTTGATTAATGATCATTATCTCTCTTTGCTCTTGGAGTGTCTTACATTTACAGGGCATCCTCATGTTTTCTCATTTCATTTATTCAACAATCTATAATATTTGTATTCTACTTCCATTTTTCAGACTGTGACTGAAGTTATATGCTGAACTTCCTGTGACATTTTTGTACACTAGTGTTTTGATTATTGTTTTTTCTCCACTCTTTTTTTAAATTCTAATTCTGAGCAATGCTCTTTTATATCTGTGACCCTTCTGTAATATTTAGAATGATCTCATCCTTATTGACTACTTCATTTTTGTTTTATCTCACTGTGAACTAATTCTGTTTTATCACAGAGAGTATCTAGTAATGATACAGTGGAATATAAACTTGCCCTTCAAATGTTTATCAAGGTTTTTTCCCCCTATCTTGTTACATGTCTCCTGGATCTGCTTCTATTTATCTTTGCCTCCTATTTTCCCATTCCCATCTTTTTATACTTCTCTATTAAGTACATTTTAGCAGACAGTTCTTTTCTTCCATTGATCTTCAAGCATAAAATTTCCTTTCAAGGCATTTAAGAAAATGGAAGTACTTAGAACATTCATGAGCAGAATGTTTCATGAGCTGAAAAAGTTAATGTGAGAAAAACTGATAGAAGAGTTGGCTAGTTCATCAGTTTTTACTCTTAAAAAGTAGTAAGTTGTAGTCCTTTCTTAAACAGCAAGCAGAAAACAAGTGGTCTCATTTCACTTCTTAAAATAGACAAAGTGAAACTAATAATTGACTTATCAATTCACTGTGACTATTAATTCCCTGCACACACGTTGGCTTTTGTTAAATTAGGATTCACATTTTCTCTCTGAATATAATTATCTGACTATATATAGGTAAGCAACTTAAAGCCAGCTAATGATTGTTTAAGAACTTAAACAATCATTTCTATGTAGAAAAAAGTAAATAATGCATTTAGAAAATCTGTAACAATTGGATCAAGATTAATGTTAACCCACAAGTTAAATTGGACTTATGGTATTTTTATAACACTTACAATGTATCTTGCACATGACTTGTAAATATATGTTAACATTATAAGATTGGTAAGGTTTTCATAGAAATAGAAACAATTTTATAAAGTACAAGTGTGCTATATTAACTTAAAAAATGTGCAATTTTTCTATGGGCTATTTTCTAAGTCAAAGCAACATAAACCCTAATATGAAAAAACCCACCAATTGTGAAAATGATTATAAGAATGGAAGTAGAATAGTAACTAAGTGAATACTCTATTTTAAATTTCTATGTCTAAAAGAACCTGAGTATTAATTTATATTATTTTCACAATACAATAATACTGAAAAGAAGATGAAAATGGACTTTATTCAAGCTTATGAGAATAGTTTCTCAATGGGGGTAAAAAGACTCATATTCTTACAGTTTATTGATATAATCATTAATTTTTAATTGCAAAAGGCCATTTTATATTCAGTTTGGTAATTCAGAACACATGTATTTTAATTATTTTAATATTTCAAGTTGACACTTTTATTTTTAGCTTTTTTCCCTCAAAATAAAGAGATGCTAGCCATCAGTAGTATACTGATACAATTCTTTGTGTCAGTCTTGTCACCACCTAAGTGAGAATCTCAGTGGCCTGAGTAACCTCATCTCCAGCTGTCTGTGGCAATGGTTTTTAACTATGAATGGACTTCATAAACACCTGTAGAACTTTTACAATACACACACAGTTTCTAGCTCCCCTGCCTCTCCTCACACCTGAAATTTCAATTTATTAGACCTGGAATGAAGGCTGAAAATCACTGTTCTCTATCCTGTTGGGACCTTTAAGGTCTGAAAACAGAAAAATTTTAAAGTCATATATCTATAGATATACATCTATACTGATGTGTACAACTGTATAACTTCTGACCTGGTGGGTCTGAAGTTTTCTTAGTCATAATCATGATCTCTATATTTTCTGGAGCTTTTGCTATGTATGTGAGGGAGCTAATGGGTACAGACACATCTGGGTTATCTCATCAGTCAGGCTGTTATTGTCAAGAAAGTGAGACTGTGTAAAACTCAGACACAGACAGTACAAATGAGATCTGAAAACCTTTCAAAGTGGAGCTGTACTGGGGGATGAACATGGAAAAAAGAAAGCCCTTCTCAAAGCATAGTGGAAATTCAGCAGCAATTTGAGGCACTTGCTTTATTAAAAATTTAACTTGGTATTTTTATTAGTTTCCATGGCTGCTGTAACAAATTACTACAAACTTGATGGCTTAAAACAACCAAAATGCATTGTCTCTCAGTTCTGGAGGTCAGAAGGCTGCAATAAAGAACTGCACTGCTTCTAAAGGCTCTGGGGCAGAATTTTTGCCTCTTATAAAATTTGGAGACTGTCAGCATTTCTTGACATGTGGTCTGTTTCTGAGGTCAAAAATGCCCTTATTCTCTTCTGTGTGTGTGCGTGCACGTATGTATGCATGTGTGCATATGTGTGTGTTTTTCTTCTGTCTCAGATCTCTTTCTGCCTTCTCTTTCTAAAACATTCGTCATAGGATTTAGGCTCATTTGGGGTCTACATGAAAAATCGAGGATGATCTCATCTCAAGAGCCTTAATTTAATTACATCTGCAAAAATTTTTTTCCAAATAAAATGACCATCACAAGTTCCAGAGATTATGGCATGGACAAGTTTTTGAGGGCCACCATTGAGCCCACTACAATATCTGTCACATGTTTAACTATATCCACAAAGCTGTGATATTGAGTAAAAGTTCACAGGATGAATGAACAGTAAACTTTCTACAAGTGTTCTCATTCAATAATTACCAGAGCATTTTGCCATATGTGTACACACAGCACACATATATTTGTGAACACGTGTGAATATTGTGTTTTGTGGACTTTTTTACCTGAGGGGTACTTTTACCAGGTAGCCCTTGAGATCACCAGTGTGGAAAGACATCATTAGAAGTTGTCCACAACGAAAGAGTTTTAAAGTACTCAATTAATGAAGCAAAGGGAGGCATTCCTTTAAACTTTTTCCAAGAAGAAAAACATGATAGTGCTGGTAGCTCTGAGAAAGCAAAGAAAGTTAGACCTTTACTGTTCAGAAGTGAATTCATCAATATTCAGTTGTTATTTTACATTTAGCAGAATTTGACTCACCTGCAAGAATGTCTGCTCATAAGTATATTGGTGATTATATCTACTAATAGAAAGTGGTATATTGTTCCCAAAGACTTCACAAATAAAACATTAGGAACAATACGTTTTTCTCCATTTGTAACCATAACTCTTTAAAAATATGAAGATGATCACTTACATTGTCTAGTGTTCTAAGTATTAGGATTCACGAGCAGATTCATATTATTAAAGGTTTTTAAAGCACTAGTAATAAATAATTCATTTACTCAACCACTTGTTCAATGTTCACCATATGTCTAGCATAGTGTTAGGCAAACTAAAAAGGAAAATCAGAAAGAACATACTGTTTGAGTTTAGAGAAGAAGAGTTGATTTCAAAGCAGGATCAAGGAAGACCTCACTGTGAAAATGTTATATGAACTCTACCTTAGTTAAGAAGAAAAATTTAGTCCAACGGGGATGAAGTAGAAAGACACTGCTGAAATACCAGTTTTAGGAGAAGCAGAGGGGAAGAAACATGTTGGCTTTGGGAGTATTTCAGCCAACTGACCTGATGAAAAAGAGCAGTGCCAGAAAAAGGATTAATAGATATATTTTTACCAAAGTGATACCTAACCCTACTGGAGATCTATTTAAAAAAAAAAAAAAAAGAGGGAAAGAATAGAACCCATAAGTAAGGCAGTCTCATAGTAGACGATCGAGTGAATGAGAGAAAAAAGAAGCAGAAGCCAGAGATCCAAGTGGGAAACTGTCTAGGTGAGAAATGATAGATTAGGACCTGGAAAAGCTCAAATCTGAGGGGCAGGGGTCAGCCTTCAGAGAAAAATCAAAAGCGTAAGTCTTATTGATTTATCAACTAATAGGAAGTAAAATTGACAAAGACAGGAGTCAAAGAACATGGATGTTAATTAGGACTTACTGGGAGGAAGGAGATGCCAGTAATAATAACAAGAACAAGAGAAGCAATATTTTGGGGGAAATACGTTGAGTCAAACTCTGATTACAGGACTGTGGTACATTTTGGCCAGTCTATCCCAATTGGAAATGTGAACATAGCATGAATGACAAGCATGGTGGCATTGGCTGCCCAAGCATTTGAGAGAATCATCTGGAGAGAAAGTCAAACTATATTAGATTGAGAGATAAATTTTTTTTCTCACTCTGTCTCAGAGATTATTTTTGTAATAATTGAGTATACTAATTTCTGAATGTTTTGTTTTCCTCTTGAGGACAAGAGTTAGGTATTATTTATCTGTGAGTAACAAATATATTGTATTCAATAAGTTCTTGTTTAATGACTGAAATTTAGTTACAATGTTTCTGGGATTATCTTGGTTTTTTCCAAGTTGTTTTATATTTGCTAATGTGTCCAGATAAAACACTTTTTTTGGAATTTTGCTACCATCATATAATTGTATAATATATTTCAAGTTTCCAAGTACCTTTTAATTTTTTAAATTATTTTAAAATCATAATAATTTTTAACTAAGAAAACTGCTCATTTTACAATTGAGTTATATTCATTCAAACTTACTCATCCACAAATATATATTATCAGATTAATATTTTAGCAGAGACATAATGAATTATGCCTTGTCTTTTCACCACTATTTTTTTTCTTTTCCTCCTGTCCAGGAAATAAAGGTACTATTTATAAGTTATTAAAATATTTAGAAACTGAATAATTTAGACAAAATTTTATGTAACTGGGGATATGGTAGGGAACAAAAAGAGATAATTGAGTCCATTTTTCAACAATTTCTTTAAAATATACAGACAAATATTTGATTAGTATTAATTTGGCACTATATCTATTTACTTTTGAATTCTTGTGACCTGCTTACCACTTCTAGGTTTTGTACAGTTTTCTTCATCCTTTGTCTATCTTTCCATGCTGTATTGATTTCTGAGTATCTGAGGGACTTCCATTTTCCAGCTCATTTAAGTGCATTTCATCCTGCTGTGTTGGTCATCAGCAAGTCATGAGAAACGGTACACAAATGGCCATGTAATGCGATGTGATTTGAAACAAAAGGGAATTGCACTGGTCTATAGGCACTAGGGTTTTTATCCTGGGTTGTTCAATGTACCTAATAAGTAAAGAGTTATCAATTTTTTTTTACACGAAAGTAATGAGAATTCTAGATTTCATTTAGAGCAGTGGCTCTAAAACATTTGGATTTCAGAAACCAGCTGAATTATTTGAAGAAAGAAAGGAAGAAGGGAAAGAAGGAAGGAAGGAAGGAAGGAAGGAAGGAAGGAAGGAAGGAAGGAAGGAAGGAAGGAAGGAAGGAAGGAAGGAAAGGAAGAAGAGGGAAGGGAGGAAGGAGGGAGATAGGAGAGGGACAGAGGAAGGGAAAGAGGGAGAGACAGAGAGAGGGAGGAAGTAGAAGCCTTTATAAAGTTGGTGATTTATTTAGTTTGCTAAATGATACTATTTTTAAAAAATAAAGAAACATCTACTATCAATGTAATTTATACTTTATTTAAAGGGCAATTTAAAATCCAAAACTTCAAGGTTTCTCTGAAAAAAAAAATTCCAGTCATTAGAATAGAGCACAATTTTATGTTTATTTTAAAAGCTCACTGTATTGTCTTCTCTGCCCCCCCAATTCTATATCTAAGGGTACCTCAAGACTCTTAGTGATCATGTCCTATCTCCAGGAAAGACTATAATCATAATACCTTTCTTTTTTCCTTCCATACTAAAATAAAACATTTGTAGGTGAAAACGACTTAAAGTGTGCAATTAAATTTCTCCGGTTTATTTGGGAATCAACAGTCCTCATTGATATGTATTTACAAATTCTTTTACAATACAAGGGAAGCTATTGTCATCAAATTTATATATGGAGTCATGTTGTGAAAGCCATCTTATATAAAATCTAAGCATCTCCTTTCTGCTCCCACACGCAGTGTTACCCCACTTCCTAGAGGCAACCACCTGCAACTGTCATAGCCGACTTTGGTGTTTTCTTCCATGTCTTTAATAATATGCTTGTACTATAACTTTCTTAGTTCTCTGTTACTTTATTGAAATTGACTTATTGATTTTACCTATTGAATTCCCGTTATTGTAGATGAAGTTTATGGTTCTCTTTCAAATTCTCACTCTTACTACACAGTTGTGTGTCTCCTGTCTAAGCATTCATTTGTATAGTCATTTTGTCTTCATCCCATCTACCAGTTGCTTGTGACTATGCCTAATGAAAGCCAAATCACTGAGTATAGTAATTTTCCATGTTGTTCTTGTTTTGCTTTATTTTGTGGGAGATTTCGTAAATCTCATATCTTTTCAACTCTTACTATCTTTTCCTTTTCAAATACAGATTTTAGTAGTGTTTTCCTCTACACATATATACAGTGTGTCCGTAAAGTCATGGTGCACTTTTGACCGGTCACAGGAAAGCAACAAAAGATGAAAGAAATGTGAAATCTGCACCAAATAAAAGGAAAACTCTCCTAGTTTCATATCTATTCAGTGCAGTTCGATGTGGGCTCCATTTGTTGCCCTACACACATCCAAACAATAGTGAAGTTCTTGCCACACACGGGTAAGGACATCTGGTGTAACAGAGTGAATAACATCTGTGATTCTCTGTTTTAAGTAATTAATGTCGTAGCACTTCGTTATAAACGCACCAATATTCATGTTGCACTTTGGTCATGGATTCAAATTTAGCGAGCCACAGAACACATTGAACTTTCCTCTGTACCATCCACATCTCGACTGGCATGGCCGTGGGCTGCTCCGCTGTATACACGGTGTTACATCATCTGTTAATGCACACATGCTGCCACATCATCCTACAGAAACTGGGAGGGTTTTCTTTTTATTTGGTACAGATTTCACATACATTTCTATCGTCTTTTGCTGCTTTTCTGTGACCGGTCAAAAGTGCACCATGACTTTACAGACACTGTATTTCTTCTCTAGCAGCCTGTTCTTGTCATATGGAAGCAATATCATCTCTCTGAGGGCATTTAAGTTAGTTTTGTTGTTGTTTTATTTTAGGGCGAGAGATATCCTCTCCACATAATTTTTATTCTCCTTAAGTTCCTTCTGTCTGCATGTTTGGGTCCCCTTCATATTCAAGATTTCCCTTAATTTTTGTGGTCCTTTGTTGTCTACTCATCATATCGTGTAGGAATAAAATGATGCCTGGTAACTTTTTACAGCCTGTTGAGACTGGGCTCCATGGGTCAAATAGCTGGCTACTTGGGAAACACCTGCTGTTAGTATCTTTGGGTCTTTTGTTTTGCACTGGTAACTTTCACAGAGAGAATCCTTCAATATTGTGCATATCTTTCTGCTTCTGAGAAATGAGTGGAAAAGAATTGTCTATTTAACATTTAAGCACACCTTCAGCTGTGCACAGACTATTACCCCCCTCCAGAGAATAAACTTCTAGTCTGCCACTGTGGAAAAGGAAATCAATACCTAATTGATTCTTAAGCTTTTTAAACAGTCTTCTTATTTTTGCCCCATTCTCATTGTTCCTTCCATAGATATCTAGTATCACCCATTCCTTAGCCCTTGGGGCTTCTGTATTAGTAATCATGTTGTTTCTTGGCATCAAGTTTTATTAGGTTAAGGTTCAACTTTTTCAGGTCTTCCAAGTGAGTTAATACTTGTTCATTAACTATCTATCAATCAAAATTTTGTTGTTGTAGTTCATTCCCCTGTTTCCCTTGTCATTACAAGTTTATGCCTAATTTAAAAGTCCTTTATTTATATTTCCATGTCTTCTCTGAAGGGTGAAAAAGGCTTTATATTTTTATGTAAAATCTGCCAGCATTACCTGATAGTCTGCATGTGACTTTAGGAAATTGGTTCTTGACATTTTCTAAAATGATGACATAAAATAAGCTGTCAACATGTCTTTATAGAGGATTTATGAGCTTGTGCAATGATTGTAATACTCTCTATTAGCTAATCTGACACAACTCTAAATTAAAATGAACTCAGTCATGTTTGCTATTGTTGAAATACTTAGAACAATGTGAGTGACGGTCATTTTTAATTAGTCTGTGGATAATTGCAGCCATGTACCTCAATCCCATTAGTGGCCACTTTTTAACATCCATGACATGAAAGTATTAAAAGAACTCTTTTTTATTTATTTATTTTTATTTTTTTTATTTGATAATATGGTGGAGAAGATCAACTATGCTTTGTAAGTCAGAATTATAAATAGTATAATTTTATTTGGCTTAACATTTTCATATCTTTTTTGCTTAACTGTCTACTGTGAAACTGAACTTATAAGTGTTATGTAAGATTTCTTAAGCAGCACTAGTCATATCTAAAATTCATCTTGTACAGTGATTTACCCTCATTTCAGAAAAACCCATACACTAGGTATAATAAGCAACTATTCTTCTTTTTTGTCTTTTAATATATATTCTGGATGGTGAAATCAAAACAGAACCTGTTGTGTTATCTCTTTGGAACCCACACACTTTCTATATACTTGGGGAACATGTATCCTGAAACTAGCTATAAATGGATTCTACTAAGTTCTGCTTTTTCTCAATCGTCTTATCCTGTCAGAGAGGAGAATTTTCTCTTCCTCTTTAATTTTTAAACTATAAAGATTTAATTTCAGCATGTAAATTCAATATTATCCTTTATTACTGAAGCTAGAGAGTTCCTGGTATTAATTCAGTTTTCACATTTATGGAGGGCCCATTGTGCCTGGCATGTACATACAGGTGTCAGTCGGGGAGCATGTCACTCCAACAAGGGAAACTGATGTTTGTGTGTGGATGTATGTATGAAGGCTAATATAGTTTGGAGGATATAAATGGAGATCTTTAGGGCAGTGGTCCCCAACCATTTTGGGGCCACGGGCTGGTTTAATGTCAGAAAATATTTTCACGGACTTGCCTTTAGGGTGGGATGGACAAATGTATCACATGACTGAGACAAGCGTCAAGAGTGAGTCTTAGACGGATGTAACAGAAGGAATCTGGTCATTTTTTAAAAATAAAACATCGTTCAGACTTAAAATATAAATAAAACGGAAATAATGTAAGTTATTTATTCTTTCCCTGTGGACCGGTACCAAATGGTCCACGGCCCAGGGGTTGGGGACCACTGCTTTAGGGTAGGTTGTGGGTAGAGAGCTTTAAGGACATCATAAGTGGGAAGACTATGTCTGCTCAGAGGTGCCAGATAAGGTCCTTTCAGGGAGGTAGCATTGGCTTTGAGACTCAAAGGATGAGTAATTTCTCCAGGTGGAGAAACTTACACTAGATCAAAAAGTAAAATCTGCAAAAGCTTGTGAGTGGCAATAAATCTGAGTGGCCATAGTAAGAAATGCCCTTGAGGGAGGAAGGGCCTTAAAGCTAAATAAGTCAGTTTAAAGATTAACAAACCATGGCTAGGCGGTTCCTTTGTCAGCTTCCTGAAACTGCTTGCAACATAAAGCAAAAAAAATCAGGATATGTAAATAGCTAGGACAAAGGGTCCAAAACTCCAATTCATGCCCCTTCTCCTCCCTGAGACAGGAGAAGCACATGGAGCTATAGACAAAGGAATCACGTGTCTAGTATACGAAAACTGTAAAGGTATATAAGATGCAAGAAAGCCAACTTTGGGCAGCTCGTGCCTTAATGCCTATTAGGTCACATTAATTCACCAGCTAATAAATCTTCTTCCACCAGCATGTTGTCTAAGCCTTTTATACCCTCGGGGAGTCACTTGCTTTGCTCCTGCAACACCCTAAAATATAATTAATGAAAATTCAACTTTGAGTCAAACTATAACAATAATTAACATTGACAGAGTATTTCTTTGTGTCAGACACCATGCCAAGAACTTTCCTGAATGATCTCATTAAAAACAGAAAGTATATTATCAATCACATTTTATATATGGGAGCTCAAGATACAGATAAGTATCCCAAGTTGACATAGTTAATAGTAAAAATGAGACTTGAACCCAAGCAGTCTGATGCTAAGACACATGATATTCCTTGGTATAGTAACAACAACTGATAGAAATATAATATATCCTATAAACTATAATTGTTTTTTAGCCTACAATTATATAACTTGAGGATATGGAGTGCCCAAATAAACATCACAAGTAGGATTGTGGTTGGTGATTGTGGTAATGATGCTTAAACACCTCAAACTGGCAACCCCAGCATTCCAAGTAGATGCTTTAGCCATGGCCACTGTAAAGCCAGTACCCGTGGGCACCATTATAGCTGCCTGGCCCATGCAGGTTTGCATTTGATTCGAACAGACAGTAATGAAACAATGGAGCCAAGAACTGGTGGGCCATTAGCTTTAATCCTAGCTTGCACCTGGCGGGGAAGAAGTACACACAGTGGGAAAACACTTCCCTTTCCATTCAGGTCTCCCAAAGCCACTGACTTATCCGAGTTTTCCTAGAATCAAAGGTTTATACCTCACCAGACTTATCCACCTGTGTTCCCTATCTCCTATCTCCTTCTCTCTGCACAAACTCTGCACAAACTGGCTTCTCCTTCAGCACTCTACCATCTTGGCTGCTTCTCTTCACCTCTACATGACCTTTCTCTGCTCTCCTCTCTAATGCTAATCTCAGGAAGTGAAAGAGAGCAAGCTCCCGGTCTGCCCCACTTTATAGTGTAGAAATCAAAACCTTTAATCCAATAGACAAGCAAGGAAGTCTCTGATACAAAGTCGCTTAGGGTGGGAAAGCCTTAGTCTTAAAACTAAGCCTTAGGGTATAACAACCCTGCCTGCTTACAGCCTGTGCCCCACACCCAATGCAAACTATAAACGAGCAAACTTATATATCATATTTACAAACTTATTTGACCAACAGCCACCATAACAGCTGCCTGGCCCATGCAGGTTCACATTTGATTCGGACAGACGGTAATGAAACAATGGAGCCAAGAACTAGTGGGTCATTATCTTTAATCCTAGCTCACACCTGGCGGGCTAGAAATACACACAGTGGGAAAACACTCCCCTTTCTATTCAGGGCTTCCAAAACCACTGACTTATGTGAGTATTCCTAGAATCAAAGGTTTCTACCTCACCAGCCTTATTCACCTCTGTTCCCCATTTCCTTCTCTCTGCACAACTCTGCAAAAACTGGCTTCTCCTTCAGCACTCTGCCATTTTGGCTGCCTCTCTGCTGCAATGCTAATTTCAGGAACCAAGAGAGAGAGAGCCCTCAGGACTGTCCCATCTTATAGTGTAGAAATCAAAACCTTTAAGCCAATATACAAATAAGGAAGTCTCTGATACAAAGTCACTTCTCTGAGGCATAAATGAGATTCCTCATAACAGTGCACCACCCCCTATCATGCAACAGTCAAGGGTGTGGGGAAAAGCTTAATGTTGAGAAGATCTTAGTATTAAAAGGGTGGGAAAGGCTTAGTCTTAAAACTAAGCCTTAGGCTATAAGGACCCTGCCTGCTTACAGCCTGTCCCCCACACCCAATGCAAACTATAAGCGAGCAAACATATATATCATATTTACAAACTTATTTGACCCACAATAACCAAACCACTTCTTATATTTTAACCCTTTGAATAATAAGAACATTCATGTACATCCTTGTGCCTCCGACCATCCAGAGTATGATCAATTTATTTAAAAAATATGTAAGGCAACATTTAAAAAGGAAAAATGTATGTTCTTCTCTGCTTTCATAAATTGGTTATCAGACAAACATGATTTTACGTTAATAAAACTGTAGCTGAAATTAATTTCATTTTTTGAAAAACAACTCACTCTGGGGGTCAGCAAGCATGAAAAAAATCTCACTACTCAAAGGGTTAATAGAAGACTTCACTATAGATGGCAACGTTTATTTTCAAAGTAGAAGTAAACAAAATCTATTCTGGTAAACTTAAAGCCCTAGTAGTCAAGTGGTTAACTTGTGAAATACCTTTCGCTATGGATAAAAATTTAAAGCTAGTTGAAGACTTAGAACAGGATTTCTCAATCTTGACAGTATTGACATTTTGGGCTAAATAATTCTTTGTTATGTGTGTAAGACGGGCGTACAGGAGGGTATCTAGTTGAATTTATAGCACCTACTTACTAGATGCAAGTAGCACTCACCCAGTTGTGACAACCAAAATTACCTCCAGCCTGACCAGGTGGTGGCTCAGTGGATAGAGCGTCGGACTGGGATACAGAGGACCCAGGTTCAAGACCCTGAGGTTGCCAGCTTGAGCGTGGGCTCATCTGGTTTGAGCAAAACTCACCAGCTTGAACCCAAGGTCGTTGGCTTGAGCAAGGGGTTACTCAGTCTGCTGTAGCCCCACGGTCAAGGCACATATGAGAAAGCAATCAATGAAAAATTAAGGTGTCACAAAAACACCTCCAGACATTGCTAGATATCTCCTGTAGAGTACCAAAGCTCCTACTACTCAAGTTAGAATCCACTGCTTTAGAAAAATCAAGTGTGGTCTCCTTAACTTTACACAAGAAGAAAAGTACTGTAACAAAGGTCACACTGACAAATAGAATTTTAATAGATCTCAGTTTCCCTAATACCAAACCCGTCTTTCACACATGAAAACCTGCCTAAGGCAGTGTCTTCTATTTAAAGCAATGTCTTCAGAACAAATAGTTTAAAAAGTGCTCACATCCTTAACAGTTCAGTAACATAGGTCACAGGTGGTAAAAACTCAATGTTATCAGTGCAAATGCACAATGAGAAAGGTTGTGATTAGTCCAAGGTCACATACTTAGGGAAAAGAGCCTGGACACAAGACTTGAGATAACAGCTCTGTTACCCTTCAAAATTGATGTTTGCTTGAGTTGGTTGGGGTGTGGAAGGAGCAACAGAAGAGTTCTTCAAAAACATTTCTATGTCATGGTTTTCATTTTCAAAAGAATTATAGCAATAACCTTTTAAAATTGGTAGAAAAAATAAAGTCATAATACCTATATTTGCTATTTACTGGCTTGTGTCTAGCTAATTTTTTTTTTTATACCTGAAGCATTAAGAACAAATGATCTCGGTGGAAAGGAGTAAAGAGGGACAAATATATGGTGACAGAAAATGATTTGACTTTGCATGATGGGCACATAACATAATCAACAGTTCAAATGCTATGGAAATGTTTACCTAAAACCTATGTGCGCTTATTGATTGTCATCCCATTAAATTTAATTTTGTAAATACAATTATTTTAAAAAAGAACAAATGATCTCAAAAACATGAAAAATAAATGAAATTGTTATGTATATTAGATGCCTCAACTAAAGATACCTAACTACTAATTTCCAAAGACTTATACAAAGGTATGAAGTCATATTCCAAAGCTTTTGCTGTCTCAGATTGTTATGGGTCTCTGTTATGTAGTGATATGAAATCTAAATATTTAATTACCTACCTCTCTCCATTCATCACTGCACTGCCAAAAGAGAAGACCTTATGGTGATAAATGATTTCCCGTTGGTCAAAAACCCTTTATGAGAAGTGAAGAGACAGGAGGTCTGAAAAGGCTTTCCGGGTATTGCTGGTAGCATGTGGTTGTTTCTCTATTAAAAATAAACTCAGTCTGAAAGTTTAAATTTTATTTAGTTTATGTGGTGGCTTGCATAAAACTCTGTGAATGATTAAAGGAAGGAATTAAGAGCAAGGTTTGTATATCTGCATAATAATATTTTATTCTTTTAATAAATAGCCCTAAGTTAGCACAAGACCTGTTCACTATGTTTTTCATTTAGTGATATCCGTGGGAAAAATTTGTGTCGGTGTGTGTGTGTGTGTGTCTCTGTTATATACTATTTAAAACTAAAATTGATCTAGTAAATTTAAATTAATATCTGTAAAAAATCATAAATTATCTGTATATATTCCAGAAATTTCAAAATAAAGGAATTTTTAAAGCCCACATTACGATTATCAATTCTAGAGCCAGTAGAGCAGGAAGTATATCTGACCACATACTTCTAATGAATCACCGAGTTCTGTTGACAATGTTTCTTAAATATTCCTAAACCTGCTCACCTCTCTCCCTCACAGCCAACATGAGAACATTAGCCACTGTCAGCATCTCATTAGGAGTACTTGCAGTAGCTTTCTAATTGTTCTTGCACAACTACTCTTGTCCTATTCATATTAATTCAACTCACAGCAACCAACATGACCTTTATAAAATGTAATATGGACTATGGCATCACCCTTTTTAAATCCTTCCTGAGCTTAGAATAAAATTTAAAATTCTTTTTTTTAAAAAAATTTATTGATTGATTTTAAAGAGAGGAAAGAGAAAGAGAGAGAGAGAGAGAGAGAGAGAGAAAGAGAAGGGGGGAGGAGTGAGAAGTATCAGCTCCTAGTTGTTGGTTCTCATGTATGCCTTGCTTGGGTAAGCCCGAGGTTTCGAACTGGCGACATCAGCATTTCAGGTAGATGCTTAATTCACTGTGCCACCACAAGTAAGGCAAAAATTCCAAATTCTTAATACAGAATGTAAGGTCTGGTAAAACTTAGCTCCCTCCAATGTTTTCTTTGGCCACTAATCTTCAATTATATATTATAATGCATGAGGCACCTTTTAACTAGAGACTTTACACATTTTCTATTTATAGAATGTTCTTTTCCCATGCTCTCATTTGGCCATTCAAGTATTAAATATTACATTTTCTAGGACTCTTTCCAGAATTCTCCCAGACTATCCCAGAGATTCACTCTCTTATTACATTGTTTCTCTTCATTGAAACAATCTCATGTTAATTCTGAAATTGTTTGTTAAATGTCTGTCTCTCCGAGTAGACTCTAAGCTTCAAAATGGCAAAGGTCTAAGTCAGTTTTGCCCACAGTGCATCACCAATGGCTAGACAGTGCTCAACATACACTAGGCATGTCATAAGAGATTGCTGGATGGATCAAGAAACAAGAAGAAAGGAAAGAAAGAAGGGAGGGAAGGCGGGCAAGATGGCAGGAGGAAAAAAATCATCAGTGTGGAGTTAACTGCCTTTAGTAATCTAACTTTAAACTTCTTTCTTTAATTTTTATTACTTTCTCCATGCAGATATCAGTACTATATACAATGTACATTCCTACTTTTAGAAATGGGCCAATAGTTTTAAATTTTGAATTGCAGAACTAAAATAAATATTATGTATACACCTATAAACTATAAAAGTATTCAAATTTAATATTACAAATAGAATTTCTGTCTTTATTTAACTTTTAGGATTTAATTAAACTTTTTAAAATAGGTAATTCTTGCTGGAACATAGTTCAAAAGCTATGGAAAGATATATAATAAAAATTTAAGTCTCAGCCTCAGCTACCCAATTTATCTCCCCAAAGGCAACCAAGGGTTCCAACTGCATGCTCAAACTTGATTTTGATTTTAGGATTTCTGAATTGGCTTCTAGTTTGGTTTCCTTTCATTTTGCTTCATTTTTCCCAGGCTTGACTTCTCACAGCATTGAAATATTTGCCATGATGGTAATTACTATTACATAACTCATGTCAGTATAGTGTGTGTGTGTGTGTGTGTGTGTGTGTATGAATATAAATATCTCCCAGCAGGCTGAGTTCTATTATACAATTATTTCATTTTTAAATTTTTCTTATGTTTTTGTAAAACATTTATTCATCAAATGAACTTAATTTTACAGTCAAACATTAAAATAGTTATTTTTTTATTTTTTAACAGAGACCGAGAGACAGAGAGTCAGAGAGAGGGACAGACAAGGACAGAGACAGATGAGGAGAATCAATCATCAGTTTTTGTTGAGACACCTTAGTTGTTCATTGATTGCTTTCTCATATGTGCCTTGACTGTAGGCCTTCAGCAAACCGAGTAACCCCTTGCTCAAGCCAGTGACCTTGGGTCAAGCTGGTGAGCTTTGCTCAAACCAGATGAGCCCACGCTCAAGCTGGCAACCTTGGGGTCTTGAACCTGGGTTCTTTGCATCCCAGTTCGACGCTCTATCCACTGTGCCACCACCTGGTCAGGCTAAAATAATTATTTGACTTCAAAAACATTACTGCAATGAGCCCTGGCCAGTTGACTCAGTAGTAGAGCATCGGTCTGGTGTGCGGGAGTCCCGGGTTCGATTCCCGGCCAGGGCACACAGGAGAAGCACCCATCTGATTCTCCACCCCTCCCCCTCTCCTTCCTCTCTGTCTCTCTTTTCCCCTCCCGCAGCCAAGGCTCCATTGGAGCAAAGTTGGCCCGGGCACTGAGGATGGCTCCTTGGCCTCTGCCTCAGGTGCTAGAATGGCTCTGGTTGCAACAGAGCAATGCCCCAGATGAGCAGAGCATCGCCCCCTGGTGGGCATGCCGGGTGGATCCCGGTCGGGAGCATGCGGGATTCTGTCTGACTACCTCCCTGTTTCCAACTTCAGAAAAATACAAAAAAAAAAAAAAAAAAAAAAAAAACCATTACTGCAATGATTGCTCAAATTCTTGGCAGAAATTTTTTTAAGGTTTTATTCCAAAAACTATTATTTTTATCCTGATCAGGCAGTGGTGCAGTGGATAGAGCATCAGACTAGGATGCTGTAAAGCCAGTGGCCAAGGCCACCATCACAGCAGCCTGGCCCATGCAGGTTCGCATTGGATTCGGACAGTCGGTAAGGAAACAACGGAGCCAAAAACTGGTGGGCCACCATCTTTAATCCTAGCTTGCACCCGGCGGGCAAACAAAACACACACACTGGGCTCCAAAACCCACTCACATTCAGTGCTCACAAAGCTACTGACTTATCCGAGTTTCCTAGAATCAAAGGTTTCTAGCTCACCAGACTTATTCACCTCTGTTCCCCATCTCCTTCTTTCTCCCTGCACAAACTCTGCACAAACTGGCTTCTCACTCAACACTCCGCCATCTTGGCTGCTTCTCCTGGCCTCCTCCACTTGGCCTTTCTCTGCTCTCTCATGCTAATCTCAGGAACCAAGAGCGCAAGCTCCTATTCTGCCCCTATTTTATACTGTAGAAATCCAAACCTTTGATCTAATATATATAATAGGGAAGTCTCTAATACAAAGTCACTTATCTGAGTTAAGATGGGATTGTACCACCCCACATCAAAAAGGGTGGGAAAGGCTTAATCCTAAAACCAAGCCCCAGGCCACAAGGATCCTGCCTGCCCACAGCCCGCCCCCAACACAAATTAATATTACCTGGGTGACAGCCTTCACGTGGGCAGCGCCATCTTTAACAAAGTGAGCATAATACATTTTATCTGCCCAACAGATGCAGAGGACCCAGGTTTAAAACCCCAAGGTCACCAGCTTGAACGTGGGTTCATCTGCTTTGAGCAAAGCTCACCAGCTTGAGCCCAAGGTTGACAGCTTGAGCAAGGGGTTACTTGTCTGCTGTAGCCCCACGGTCAAAGCACACATGCGAAAGCAATCAATGAACAAGTAAAGTGCCACAATGAAGAATTGATGCTCCTCATCTCTCTCCCTTCCTGTCTGTCTATCCCTTTCTCTGACTCTCTCTCTGTCTCTGTCAAAAAACAACAAACACCAAAGAAAACCTATTATTTTTTAGAAACACCAGCCAACAATCCTAGTTCATAAGTTTGATCACAGTAAATTAAGTCTTAACTTTGTGTACTCTATAAAAAGTGACTCCCTAATCAAGACTTTTTCTTGTTTTGATTGTTCTGACCATTTCAAGTTGACTAAATGTTAATGATTTATTTATTTTCTTAATACTTACCACAGATTCCTTGTGATTGGCTACATCTAGACTGGCTCAAAAGGAAAAGATGACTTTACTCAAACATTTATGAAAGGAGAATACTGACAAGTTGTCCTTTATCTTTACAAATTGAAATTTTAACATAGAAATATGGTGGCACATCTTGCTGCATTGAGGGTTGTGAGTGTGGTGAAAAGTATTCAGGATGGAGGAATCAAGAAAACAAGTTTATTTTCCTTGGTATCTCTCTGTGTGATTTTGTGTTATTTAGTTGACTACTTGGTATCTCTGTTTTTTTCTTCTTTAAAAGAAGAGGCAGGGACTAGATTATCTGTAAATAACTCTCAGGTGTAAAATTCCCTATTGAAAAAAAAAAAGGAAATGAACGAAATAAAACCAAAAGAATTTAATAAATATGAGGCCAAAAATTGATTTGCTTTTTTGTTATTTGATAAAAAAATGCACATCATTCAATTTATACTTTGATTTTATTAGTCTATTAGAAATCACAGTATCACATCATGTAAAGCATAAAATATTAATTCATAAATTATAGAACATTTTTGGATATTTGTGCATGTGGGTGGCACACTGAATAAGAATTTTGCATTAGAAGCCATTTATTTACACAAATGAGATTTTAATTATAGATTTAATGTTCAATCCAAAAGGTTCTCACATTAAAATCTACTTGCTTCACTTATTCTGGCAGACACTTAATACCTTTTCTTGATATTATTAATGTGTTTTCCCCCTCTGTCTCATTATATGATCAATTGATGTGAAAAATGAAAGTGTCAATTGGTATTATGATCTTTAAAATTATTAACTTTTATTTCATTGAAGAAGTTTTTCACAAGTATTTCACTAAAATTATATTTATTTTTTCTGTCTATTGAAGCAGTAATATTACATATTTGTAAGAAGTTTATTTTGTAAAAGAAATAAAAAATTCTTACATAGCAAATTTATAAAAAAAAATATATGTTGATAGGTTCTTTTTTGTGACACATCAGGAGTTGCTAGGGATTGAGCCATGTTCAATTATTCTCTGACTATATAAAATTACTATTTGAAAAGTGTTCACTTAAAAATCATAGAAAATTAGTGAGTAGACTTATATCAGAAAATATTGAACTTCATTATAAAAAATAGCTGAACTTTTAGCAAAATGAAAAGTTCTATGATTTCCAATATATGTAAAATTATTTCTAAAGAGTAATGACATTTTCATATCATCAAAGGCTCCTCATGGATTGTGTTAAATCAAAAAAAAATTTTTCAGGAAATTAATTTATAAAGAACACCAAAGAAAGGAAAACTAAAATTTTATGTTAAAAATTGTTCTATCAACACATTCAATTCATTGTTACAATAAGTCAAAAAGTCATTGTTATAGCTCACACTTAAAAGAAAACAACCATTCATTGCTTCACCTAGAGACAGATTACCAGAATGGTTAAGAAGATGAGCCCTGCAATCAGACCCTGTTTCAAAATCTGGCAGTGTGTCTTAAGAAAATTAATTGAAGGCCTGGCTGGTGGCACAGTGGATAAAGCGTGGGCCCAGTATATGGATATCCTGGGTCCAATTCCCAGTCAGGGCACACAGGACAAGTAATCATCTGCTTCTCCCTCCACCCCTTGCTCTCTCTCCCCATACACTCTCTCTTCCCCTTCCACAGCCAGTGGCTCAGTTGGTTTAAGTGGTGGCCCTAGGCACTGAGAATAGCTCTATTGGAGCATATCTGCCTCAGACACTAAAAATAGCTTGGTACTCAAGCATAGTCCCCAGACAGGGCTGCTAGGTAGATCCCAGTCAGGGCCCATGTGAGAGTCTGCCTCACTATCTCCCCTGCTCTCACCTAAAAAAAAATTAATTGACACCTTGTTGGGGTTTAATTCATCCATTCATTGAAACTAAACATTTATGTTTAGTTTGTAGGGTTGTTGAGAGGCTAAAATAAGCTAATATGAATAAAGTTGAAAGAACAATGACTGGCACAAGGCAGTATCTCAAGAAATTCTAGTAGTTGTTGTTGCTACTGTTGTTCTTACTAGTATTATTTAATAGAATGTAGAAATTGACTTTTTTTTTCTGAAATGCCAATATATGGCTATTATCAGATACTCAGCTGGGTGTGAGACAGAATTCCCTGGAGGAATCTTCAAAGTAGATAAATCAAGAGTTTCCATGAACTTTTCTTGAAACCTTCCCCTGCTTGTGAGAATATAAAAGAATATAGAATAAAGATGCAGAGAAGGGCTGACAAGATTTATTTAGAGAGCTACTGGGATGACTCATCTCCCTCTGTTTGAGTGAGTGGGATACCTTCATTGTAGCAATTCTGAAGGGTGGAAGCTTTAGTGGGACCACTCAGAGGTTAATGTGTGTTTTCTAAAGTTGAAAAAGCAGTGCATTTATGCCCTTCACACCTGTGAAAATTAAAGCATCTATGCTGGGGTGGAGGTTTGGGGAATGAAAGAGGAAAACCAGATAGATAGAAAGAGAAGGAGAAGGTAAAGGACCAGAAAATGATACTCCTGTGGGCCAGGGTTATGTGGAGCAGGATAGGTAAGATGGCATGACTGTTTCCCAGGAAGCAGATTGGTTCACATGGAACAGTAAGGTTACCTAGAGAGGTTTCAATCCCTACCCAGGAGGAGATGATTTCTCAGAGATGTTTGCTTTGAGAGAATGGTGACCAACAAAAGGGGAGGCCTCTGACCATCTTAGAAATTTAGTACAAGCTAGGGACCAATGACAAATCCTTAGAGTGCCCTGCTGTGAAACATTGAGCTTAACACATTTGCCAGTCAGCAACCAAATATGTCCTGCATTGCTTTATTTCTCTCTGATCTTTAAAAATTTGACGGTTCCAATTTAAGGAGTAAATTAAACTTAATCTGGTTCCATATAACAGCTAACATCTATACTATCTAGCCAAATCAAATATGCAATCACCTCTTCTATTTTATCAAAATATTACCTAAAAATTAAGATATTAGAAAATAATCATTTGTTGAATGAATAAAATCACTTGAATATACATATTTGTAAATACAGGATCCCAAGGAATGAAACCATATACAGCTGGCATACTAAAATAAGAAAAACTTTTAAATCCTCATACTTGGAAAATGGTATCAAGATAAAGAAATATTTTAATAGATTATAATAAAGAGTTAAATATAAAAAGGAGACATCTGTTAGGTCTAAATATGAAATTCTGTGTCCAAGTTCAACAACTCTGTTATGTAAACATATACTTCAGTGCATTAATATTGTTAGGAGCTTATGGCAGCCATATATTATAAGTGCTCTGTATTGACTTAAACATTTTTTGGATACTTAACCCATATGGTTAGAAGACATTTCCAGTCAAAGGAGAGGGTACTCCTTGTGGATTTCACATTGATATGCTGTATTACAATAAGAGAACCATTTTAAAAGGGGTATTAAAAAAAATCAAATCGTATTCTAATGAAAAGAATCATGTTAATGAAAAAAATCTGAAAACTCTTATATGAGATGGATTAAGTCTAAAGAATATTACACTAAAAGGAAATATTTGTACAATAGACATATAAGTTCAAATATTTTAATAGTTGTTACATGAAGCCAGATTAAATTTAATTTACTCAATATGTCAGAACTGTCAAACTTTTAAAGGTCATTTTCAGTTCAACCAAGTTATTAGTTTTTTTATAAATTAAATTATCTGAACATGATAAAGCTTCATTTGTAATTAGTGGAGGAATTTCCTGATTTAAGGGAAAGTCTGAACTAGATCACTCTATTAGCCATTCATTTAACAAACATGTATTGAGCCCTTATAATGTCCTAAGGTGTTGAAAAAACTTTGTAAATCAATGATTAGTAATGATATATGACTCTATATTTCAATCTGTAAGAAAATAAAGTGTGTCTGTAAAGTCATGGTGCACTTTTGTGTACCATGTAAAGACTGGTCACAGGAAAGCAACAAAAGACGATAGAAATGTGAAATCTGCCCCAAATAAAAGGAAAACTCTCCCAGTTTCATACTTCTTCAGTGCAGTTCAATATGGGCTCATGCACAGATTTTTTAGGGCTCCTTAGGTAGCTATCCCGTATAGCCTCTACAGACTCGTCACTGACTGATGGCCTACCAGAACGGGGTTTCTCCACCAAACTGCAGGTTTCCTTCAACTGCTTATCCCACCGAGTAATGTTATTCCTATGTGGTGGCGCTTTGTTATAAACACGCCGATATTCACATTGCACTTTGGTCACAGATTCGAATTTAGTGAGCCACAGAACACACTGAACTTTCCTCTGTACCGTCCACATCTCTACTGGCATGGCCATGGGCTGCTCCGCTGTATACACAGTGTTACGTCATCATCTGCACATGCGCACATGCTGCCACATCATCCTACAGAAACTGGGAGGGTTTTCTTTTTATTCGGTGCGGATTTCACATTCATTTCTATTGTCTTTTGTTGCTTTCCTGTGACCGGTCAAAAGTGCACCATGACTTTATGAACACACTATATTTTGCAAGACCATTTAAACACATATAAACTTTGTAATAAACTTGTGATAATTATCACAATATTACATATATTAAGTAGTGTTCAGTGTATACTAAGTTTACAGTTCTGCACCAAGTAGGATGAGTGAACAGAAAATACTGACATGAGAAGACAGTACTTAATTCATTGTTAAGAAAGGATTCAGCAGTTGAGCGTCCCCAAACTACGGCCCACGGGCCGCAATGTGGCCCCCTAAGGCCATTTATCCAGCCCCCACTGCACTTCTGGAAGGGGCACCTCTTTCATTGGTGGTCAGTGAGAGGACCACTCTATTTGGAAGCCCTCCAGTGGTCTGAGGGACAGTGAACTGGCCCCCTGTGTAAAAAGTTTGGAGACCCCAGAATGGATATTCTTAGGAGGAATGAGAAAAGTGATCTGCTGAAATGACAGTTAAGCAGAATCGAAGAATGGAAGTGATAGAGCAAGGGTTCTAAAGTGTAGCACTTGGACCAGTAGCATAAGCATCACCTGGAAACTTGTTAAAAATGTAGGTTCCTGGATACCTCTCTAGACCCACTGAATCAGAAACTCTTAGAGTGGATTCCAGCAAGTTGTGGTTTTACAAGCCCTCCAGGTAATTATAATTCATGCTCAATTTGAGAACCATGGTGCAAACGGCTGGTGTGGAATTTGGATATGATTTAGAAGGCAATTCATGGTCACCACACATCAGTGGAAGTAAAGGATTTAGAGATCCCATAGCTTGTATTAGCAATATGATTCATTAGCTAACTTATGTAATACATAACCCAGAGAGGACCTAAAATAGCCAGTGTTGAAAACTTTGCTTTGAAAAAAAATATTGATAGATTCTTTTTTTAGTTTTACATCTACCACTTCAAATGATAGAACTGCATATAGATGTCTGCCAGAAACAAGCCCTATATATTTTGTTTCACAGATAATGAATTCTTTCGTCCTCTAAAACAGTGTTGGGTAATGTTCCAAAAAAGTAATTATAGGCCAGTTAGTAAATATATGCTGAGACAGTAGAGTGCCAGATAGCAACAGCTATATGTCTGCCCCTGCTGATAAATCAGCTAGAGAACAGACCTATATTTTTATTTTTATTTTTTTACAGAGACAGAAAGACGGTCAGAGAGAGGGATATATAGGGACAGACAGACAGGAACAGAGAGAGATGAGAAGCATCAATCATCAGTTTTTTGTTGGGACACCTTAGTTGTTCATTGATTGCTTTTTCATATGTGCCTTGACCGTGGGCCTTCAGCAGACCAAGTAACCCCTTGCTCGAGCCAGCGACCTTGGGTCCAAGATGGTGAGCTTTGCTCAAACCAGATGAACCTGTGCTTAAGCTGGTGACCTCAGGGTCTCGAACCTGGGTCCTCTGCATCCCAGTCCGACTCTCTATCCACTGCGCCACCGCCTGGTCAGGCTTTTTTTTTTTTTTTTTTTTTTTTTACTTAATATAGGATAGAGACTGCATTAAGAACAGAATCTGCATCTCAGTTACCAAACATATTTCTCCACTATTTTCATCTTCATAGGTATATATTTTCTGTTCTTTTGTTATCTAATAGAATGATAATCCAAGCTGCATACTTTTTACAAATTACTCCTGCACTCTCTGTCAACCTCTTTTATTAAGTAGACTTGTCAAGATGTAAGAGACTATGTGAAAGTTTGAGGAGTGAGAAATTACTGCTATTTCCCTCTCATTTTCATATAAACCAAATGGTAAATTATTATATTGCAACAGTGTATCAATTTGGACCTAAATTATAGCAAAGTAGTTTGTAAATCCCATAACAAAGATAAATAGTCCATTTATGCAAGCATGTTGCTTACAGTTTGCTATAACTCTCAGCTCTAGCACATTTTATATAACATTTTAATATATTGGTTGGGAGGGATGTAGTCATGATCTCCTGGGCATTCTGATTTTGTTTCTCTCTAATCTTTATTGCTGAAGCTGGGTAGGGACCCATTTTAGGATGAGCAGCTTCCTATTCTGAGATTATTCCTGTTTTAGGCCAAGGGAAATGTAAGAAGTACTATGTCTGGAAATTGAAGAGTAATTCAATCTACCTTGCTCTTTTCTTCTTTTTATTTTGTGCTCTGTCTGAGAATTAGATTCTTACTACAGTATTCATAATCAAAACTTTTCCTCATACTCAATAATTGGTCTAGACGAGTTCTACCTTGATTCCCAGCCTTGCCCTCTATCTATTTTAAAAAATCAGAAAATTCTTGCCATAATTTGTTTAATCTTATTAACTCCCCAGACACTGATTATCAATCCACCCAGCAGGTATTAGATCATTCTCTTTCTGAGCACTCTAATTTGATTCACACACATTTCAAGCAATCCTGCTTTGAGATCTAAAGGATTTATGTGAACATCTCCTTTTATTGGCTGTTAGAAAACTTCTTGTCAAGTGTAGTGGATGCTGTTGATACCCACCTAGGGTTTCTTAACCTGCAAGTACACCCATTCTCCATCTGCTGGGAGTGTTGTTGAGTTATAACTCAGCTTTCACCATCACCAACTCCCTTCAGAAAATTGCCTTAGGCCAGTGGTTCTCAAACTTTAGCTTGCTTCTAAAGCACATAGAAAACTTGTTAAAACAGATGGCTGGGCTCAGCTCCCAGAATTTTTGATTCTTTTAGGTTTAGGATGGGGCATGAGAATTTTTCTTTCTAACAAGCTCCCAATGGTGCTGATGCTGTTATTCTGAATAACTAACTTAGAGAGTAACTGGTCTAGTCTAAAAGTAGGAGCTTCTTGGTCCCTGGAGGTTATGTGTCCCATCTCCAGGGTCAATGGGTGATTGCCATCAGCTTATAAAGAAGAGGCCCTCTTGCTTCAAGGTGGGAGCATTTCTGAGTTTCATTCATGCTACAGCCCTGATTGGTGGGATCAAAATTAGTCACCGTCAGAAACCATATTTTGGCTTGGCTTCTCCCTCATCACCACCAATTTATCCACTCTTTCACTCTCCTTCCCTTGAAAGCACTCTGTTAATAAATAACTTGAACGAAATCTCCATCTCAGATCATGTTTTAGGGAACAGGAACAGAGCTTTGGATCTTTCTGTTTCTTGCTACTAGTTTCGTCATTCCAATTTATTCAGCAAACTTATATCAAATGCCTTTGAATGCTTCAAGCAGTATATGGTGTACAAGAAGTACTATCACCTACTCTTTCTCTTAAGCAACCCACCATTTAGTCAACTGGATAAGTGAATGTATAAATGCAACTCAGTGTGGTTGATGTGATGCTATGCTACATCAGTACTGAGAATTTGAGGCAATAGAAGCTTTTGTCTGAGCCATGGAGGGTGTCGTAAGCTGAATCATTTAGAGAAAGGCACTCAGATGGCAATCTGTGGCTAGGAGGCTTATTGAGAAGTTTTATTGGGAACATCAGTAAGGAGGTGAATGAAGCATAATTGTGCAGCTGGAGAGGTTGGGTGAGACCACAGGCAAATCCATGGGCAACTCTGGAGATATGCAGAATTAAGGAAAGGGATCAGTCACTAGATGTAGGCTGCCTGCTGAGAGGGGCATAACATTGGTAGAAGCAACTCCCTTTGGCTGAGCGGTGCTCAAAGAGGGACTCAGCTGTAAGTTATCATTAGCCAGTTCTCCCAGCTTCTGGGTAAATACATAGATGCCTCTGTCCTACAGTCAGAATCTGGATGGTGAATACAACATCCTGTACAGAGGGCAGACAGACACAAGGAGAGATCAGTCCTCAGCCTTTTTGTCCCAGTGCCATACAAAGCAGATTGGACCATATAAGAAGAAGTTTGGGGATCCAGCATGCAGAATGCAATCACACACACACACACACACACACACACACACATACACACACACTCACACTGGTTCCTGGAGACCAGTGTTTGTGAACAGCTCAGTAATATATTCTGGCTTCCTATTGGACAACCATCGATCCTAGTCCCCCCACTGAGAATTTTAATTGAGTCTATTCTTAAGCACTGAATTTCTCAAACACTGCAAATGCTAAATGCAAAGTAAAACAGAGATTTCTTAAAAACTATATCTTGTAGACAGACCTGAAAGAGTTTCAAACCTTGTTGAAATGACTCTGAGGATTAATGCAGCAGGTAACATATCTGCCAACAAGCAACAATCTTCAGAATAAACATATGTGGGCTCCGAGTTCAGAGGCTAAGCCAGTTCAATGAGAAAGCTGTCACTATCTTTTTTGATGTGAAAGAAATGTATTCCAAGTAGCCAAAGTCATAGCCTGATGGTGAGTAGGCCGGCTGCAGAACTGAGCATTTGTTTTACTCTGTTCTCAGGGTCACTTAAAGATGAATGTGAGTTACCTGCATTGATCAGAATTCCATCCAGTGTATTCTTATGCATGATGATAAAACTCAAAAATCTAATTAAAGAGAACTGATTTGAATGTAAAATTGTTTATTTTGCAGCCCATCAAGGCCCGGCATTGAAATTTTTCTTTGGGATAATAACAGCATGTGATTTATAGTGAGAAACAGAAAATATTAGTGAATAAAGAGCAAGCTATGAATAAGTCTTCATAAAGTTAATAGACAACAGAAAGAAGACTCCAGTAATCTCATACCTATCTAGACTAAACATCACAAATTCACAAGTTTTATTTTTCAAATTTACTGCCAGAGATCCAACCCATGCTAACACACACACACACACACACACACACACACACACACACACACACACACACACACACAAGAATTAAATAACTGGAATCTGTCCTGATGTAACAGCCTCTGGCAATAGTTTGAATCAGCATGGAAGAATAGCAGCTCTGGCCTCTAGAACCCCCCCCCCCCGAAATGCATGTTTACATTATCTCATGGCAAGGCCAGTGACATTCAAGAACTGAAAATGAGGTTAGAAAAATGAAATGTTTCTCCACTTCAGGGAAGGTATTTCGCCTGATTAATATTATGTAAACATTTTTCCCAAGAAAGAGTAGTGCCAAACTTCAGTCAGATTTTTATAGAGCAACAAACCACTTTTATGCTGTAATTCAGGGGTTAGCAAACTGGCCCGTGGGCCAGATCCATACTGCCACTCATTTTTGTAAATATACTTTTATTGGAAGCCAGCTATACTTATTTGTTTACATGCTGTCTGTGGCTGTTTTTTGCACCACAATGGCAGTTGAGTAAGGCAAAAGGGACCATATAACTCACAAGCTTAAACTACTTACTGTCCAGCCCATTACAGAAAAAGTTTGCTGACTCCTGCTCTAGTCTGTTCTAGTTCAGTATATTCCAAGTTTAATGATGTTAAGAATCATCCTGAATACTTGTCCCACCTACAGCTACTCAAAGCCCTCCTTTGGAGATTCGGATTCAGGGGTCTGAATGAGACATAGAAATTGGTGTCTGTAACTTGGAACTAGAACTTTTGAAAAATATTGGTCAAGTTATTTTACTCTCCAATTCTCCTACATAACTTTTTTTTGTTATTGTTCATCAAGTCCACATCCTTGTTTAAATTCTTCCTCATGTCTCCACGTAAGTGCAAGGTACAGACCAATGACAGCATGCTGTATATTTATTCTATATGAGTAAGTGCTGAGGCCTAAAAATTAGGAGAGTTATCAACATGGGAATGTTGACCTATTTATGACCTGGGCTGCTTCCCTCCTCCATAAGCAACCTTGTGCTCCCACACTGCCATTTGCAGCAACATGAATAAATCTTGAGAATGTCATGCTAAGTGAAATAAGTCAGACATTAAATATTAAAAACCATATGATTTCAGTCATATGTGGGACATAAAACTGAAGGCAACAAATGAACAAACAAGACTCACAGACTAAGAAAAACTTATAGACACAGACAATAACATGGCTATTACCAGTGGGAAGGCAAGTAGGAAGGTCATGAAAGGTAAAGGGGGTCAAATCTATGGTAATGAAAGAATATGTGACTTTGGGTGGTGGGCACATCCTGCAATACACAGATGGTACCATAAAATTGTACACTAGAGACCTATATGATTTTATTAACCAATATCACCTCAGTAAATTTAATTTAAAATAATACAAAAATTTAATAATAAAAAAATCAAAATTAGGCTAGAAAAGGAGACAAGTATTTGGGGGCGGAGGGTTACTATTTTAGATAAATTGAGGGAAACCCTCACAGAGAAGATGACATTTAATTAAATGCTTAAGGCAGTGGTTCTCAAACTTTTTGAAGTCGGGGCGCATTTAAAATCCTACAAATAATTGTAGGTGTACTATATATAAATTTCTGAGAAATATGTTATAATAATTAAGTCAAATATTAAAGAAAAAAATATAAAGTCCAAGCATGCTTTTATGGTAATTAAATGAAATAAATATGAAAAAAATTAAATTTATTCTGACATTAAAAAACATTTTGTTACATTTTTTGAGTTATGCTTTTTAGAATTTGTAAAAAAAAAAAGGTTAAAAATAAAAAAAAACAAAAAAGTTATCTTTTTTATATATAGATACATTCTTAGTAAGATTTAGTAAATTTGGCAGATCCCAGCACAAATGTGTTAAGGTTTTTTCATTCTTGTGTTTATGAGAAACATGAGCTTGATGTGTCCTAGCTATTTCTTCAATGTTTGGGCATATATTTGAAAGGCAAACTCTCATTTCCTCGTCAATACATTGAAGAATTCCTCTCTTTTTACTAATAATTGTGTTGAGGGTAGAAAATCCTAATTCACATAAATAGGATGTTGAAAATTGTAGTAAAATGTTGAAAGTTTTTTTAGATATTGCCACATATTCTTCTTTTATAGAAATCCAAAAGGCTTCAAGAGACAATTCCTTATGTTTAGTCATCAATTCACAATGAGTGGCTATAGCTGCCAGTTCTTCTTCTGTTAATGTTAAACCAAAATCACTTGAAGCTTCCATGAATGGGTTTCTAATCCAATCGTATTGTTCAGTGTTAAGTGATGGAACATGATATAAATTAAATTCTGCCTGTCAGCCTTCAAGTCCTATTTTATGTACACTTAATTTTTGCTCACTTCCAGAATCGAATTCTTCAATATCTTGCTTCTTTTTGAAAAATCTATCCATTTTATTTGGGTGTATTTATCTAAAAATAATATAATGATGTGTTAATAATAAACATAATAATGATGTGTTAACAAAGAGAGTAGTATTTCCATAATGAAATGATATAATAGAGTAACCATATTTATTTTTATATCTGGGCACATGCCGCAAACCAGCGCAGCTAGTAATTCCAGGTCTTGAGTGGGAACAGTGCGGAATTAAGAAAATACAGGGTCGGGAGGGCCCTGTAATTGCTGCTGGCAAAAACAAAGCACACCCAAAAACCGCATCTTGTTTTATTTATAGGGCAAAGTGGGCCATTAGCAAATCAATGGTCTCTGATCACACTTCCAAGGCAACCCAAGAATTTTACCAAATGCAGAAAACCTCCACCATACATATTGTTAGTCAAATAAGTTTGTAAATATGATATATATGTTTGCTCACTTATAGTTTGCATTGGGTGTGAGGGCAGGCTGTAAGCAGGCAGGGTGGTTATAGCCTAAGGCAGGGGTCCCCAAACTTTTTTACACAGGGGGCCAGTTCACTGTCCCTCAGACTGTTGGAGGGCCAGACTATAAAAAAAAAAACTATGAATAAATCCCTATGCACACTGCACATATCTTATTTTAAAGTAAAAAAACAAAACGGGAACAAATACAATATTTAAAATAAAGAACAAGTAAATTTAAATCAACAAACTGACCAGTATTTCAATGGGAACTAGGCTCCTCTCATTGACCACCAATGAAAGAGGTGCCCTTCTGAAGTGTGGCAGGGGGTGGATAGATGGCCTCAGGGGGCCACATGTGGCCCGCGGGCTGTAGTTTGGGGACCCCTGGCCTAAGGTTTAGTTTTAAGACTAAGCTTTTCCCCACACCCTTGACTGATTGCATGATGTGGGGTGGTGCACTCTCATGAGGAATCCCATTATGCCTCAGATAAGTGACTTTGTATCAGAGACTTCCTTGTTTGTATATTGGATTAAAGGTTTTGATTTCTACACTACAAAATGAGAGCAGACCGAGAGCTTGCTCTCTCTCGGTTCCTGAGATTAGCATTAGAGGAGAGAGCAGAGAGAGGAGAGCAGAGAAAGGCCACATGGAGGAGGCCAAGAGAAGCAGCCAAGATGGCAGAATGCTGAAGGAGAAGCCAGCTTGTGCAAAGTTTGTGCAGGGAGAAGGAGATGGGAACAGAGGTGAATAAGGCTAGTGAGCTAGAAACCGTAGATTCTAGGAAACTTGGATAAGTCAATAGCTTTGTGAGCACTGAATGAGTGGGTTTTGGAGCCTAGTGTGTGTTTTTACTTGCCTGCCGGGTGCAAGCTAAGATTAAAACTAATGGCCCACCAGTTCTTGGCTCCGTTATTTTATTACCATCTGTCCAAATTTAATGTGAACCTGCATGAGCCAGGTGGCTGTGATGGTGGCCGTAGCTACTGGCTTTACACATATCATCTTAACATTACACCAAACAAAGGATTGAAGAAACTTGCCTCCAGTCTTTCTGGGGAACATGGGGGGTAGTGTAAATAATCCAGCACCACAGCTTAACAGCCTTTTGCAACCTAATCAGGCAAGTGAGGTGAGGGATTGGGCAGACTGTCAGCTTACAGCCAATTCCCCACACTTCTGTCCCCCAAAAATCTAAACTCCAAAAACCCTGTTGGATTTTTGGTCCCCAACATGCACATATTTCTCTGGAATACCATAGGGCACACCTGGAAATCTTCTAGGGTGCACCAGTGCACCTGGGCACATACTTTGAGAACCACTGACTTAAGGAAATGACAGTAATAGTCTTCAGGTATCTCGCAAAACAGAAACCCAAAAAGGAGGATAAAGGTTAAGACCTGGAGGTAGGATTATGCTTAGTGTGTTTAAGGAACAACAAGGAGGCTTCTTAGGTCTGGAGTAGAGTACACAGGGGAGGAGCAATAGATAAGGTCAGAAAGAAAGGACAGGGTTGGGCAGAGGTGATATATGGCCTTGAGAAGCACAATAATATGTTTGGCTTTTACTTTGAAAGAGATGGGAAGATTTTGAACAGAAGAGCTCTGACATTTTAGTTTTAACAAGATCTCAGTAATATTTAATTAATTAATTAATGAACTAATTAATGTGTGTTTCCAAGAAATGCACAAAGAAGCCAGAGATTGGATTGGAACAGTGGGCCAGATCAAGCTGAGGCACACTTTCCTCAAAGCTGCTGGTTCAATACGGAGCCATGTGTCTCATCACAAGACAAGGAGAAGGCAACCACTACTGATAAATGTGAGAGAAGACCCAGTTGCCCTGAAAGTCTTGCATAACTCCTACTGCAACTAACATATCAAATAATTGACTTCTTGTAGCAAATTCAAACCAGGTTAGGGAATACGTGCCTATATAGCAACAAGCTAAGTTAGGAGAATTATGATAAGAAAATGCATCTTACCTATTTCTGCAGCATCTGAGACTGAGCTCCTATATCCAGACAAACCATATTCTAGTGTAGAGAGCTCTGCATCATTTGGGGAACTTTAAAAGTACTTGATGATATGCTGAATCCTCTTCCCTTTAAATCATTGCTGATATTTTTTTGACCAACTCACAGGATAAAACCCTCAAGTACACATTCATAAAATCTTATAAGATCCCAGAAATGTTCACAAGTCAGAAAGCATTAAAGAATTAAGAGCCTGTCCAGGCGGAGGAGCAGTGGATAGAGCATTAAAGTGGGACGCGGAGGACCCAGTTTCGAAACCTCCAGGTTGCCAGCTTGAGTGCAGGCTCATCTGGTTTGAGCAAAGCTCACCAGCTTGGACCCAAGGTCACTGGCTAGAGTCCAAGGTTGCTGGCTCAAGCAAGGGGTCACTCAGTCTGCTGTAGGCCCCAGGTCAAGGCACATATGAGAAAGCAATCAATGAACAACTAAGGAGCCACAGAGAAAAATTGATGCTTCTCATCTCTCTCTCTCTTTCTGTCTGTCAGTCCCTATCTGTCCCTCTCTCTTTCTCTTTCTCTGTCTCTGTCACACAAAAAAAAAGAATAAGAGAAGCTGAATGGCAATCATGGCTCTCCCACACCACCACCACCACCACTACAGAAAAGCTTCATGTTAAAGAATTCTCAGTGATTTAAAAGATTTTTACCCCTAATTTATTTCTAATTTTACTTCAAGTAACAGGCTAATATATTTAGTAAAAAAGGTTGATTACAAAAGAAACTGCAGTATCTTGTATATACTTTTACAGTATGAGTAAAGGTAATCAGGAACAATTTTACTATGAGAATATATGAGTGTTGGTCAAATAAGTTTGTAAATATGATATATATGTTTGCTCGCTTGTGACTTATATTGGGTGTGGGGGACAGGCTATAAGCAGGCCAGGTCGTTGTAGCCTAAGGTTTGGTTTTGGGACTAAGCTTTTCCCCACACCCTTGACTGATTGTATGATCTGGGTGGTGTACTCTCATGAGGAATCCAATTATGCCTTGGATAAGTGACTTTGTATCAGAGACTTCCTTGTTTGTATATTGGATTAAGGGATTTTGGTTTTCTACACTATAAAGTGGGACAGACCAGGAGCTTGGACACACAGTTCCTGCTATCACAATTGCAGGGGCTTCCCTGATCCCTTGCCCTTCATGGAAAGAGCTGGTTTTCTGCTTTTCCCTTGTCTTCTTTTGTGGTTTGCCTGTCTTGGTGAGACACCAATAAATAGGATGGCCCCCCATCCTCTGACTCCGCCATTTCTTTATCGTCTGCCCGAATCCAATGGGAACCTGCATGTGAATGGCCACGATGGCGGCTCCTGGCCTTACAATGAGGTTTGAAGAATGTCAAAACAAATTTTTACTTACAGACAGGTCAAAGTATAGAATTAAATACTTTTGAAATTATAACACTTTAAAGTGTTTCATAATTAGAATTCCTGGAATGTTTAGCTGAGATTTCAAAAAATTCAGTCTCTGTTTTAAACCCAACTTCCTTTTTTCAGAATAATCATCTTTTATTATTTATTTATGTATTTCTGAAGCCCATTGTTGTATTTACCATTTTGTGTGTGTCTTTTTTATTTTTTTTAATCGAATCATCCTCACTCATTTTGACCAACCGACTCCCAGCCCCCCTCTTTTGGTGACTACCAATTTGTTTTATTAGCTATTAGTTTTTTTCTTTTTCTTTTTAAATTTCACATGTAAGATCATACAGTATTTGTCTTTCTCTATCTGACTTATTTTACTTAGCCTAATACTACCATGGTCCATCTATGTTGTCTCAGGTGATAAAATTTCCTTCTTTTTAAGACGGAATAATATCCCATTATATATAGATGTGTATGTACGTATATATGTAAACACATGTACATATATGTGTGTGTGTATAAGTATTTAAATTACATTTTCTTATTTATCTGTCAATGGATGCCTAGGTTGTTTTCTATCTTCACTCTTAGAAATAGTGATTTTATTTCCTTTGAATAAAAGTTTTAGTTTTTTATGCTTTATAATAATAATTTATATTAATTTTTATTTCTATTTAATTTGTAAATTTCCTTTTATGATTTTTTTGCCTACTTTTCTAATGGCATTCTCCTTCTTTAATATTGATATTGTATAAATGTTTTACATGTCAGTGATATCTGTAATCAATTACACACAGGTTTTATTTGCCATCTGCTTTAAAAGTTTAAAGATTAATTAAATCTATATTTTTCAGATAAATTCTGTCTCTAAATATGTGTTTAGAAAGTTTGTTTTAACCTTAAGATAAGACAAATAACCACCTGGATTTTCCTCCAGTGGTTTTAAAATTAATTTTTATGTATCTGATTTTTGGTAGCCAGATTATTTTCTCATATGCAGGACACATTTTTTTCAGCCATGATTTGATTGATAAATTCTTTCCCCTGCGATGTGAGATGCTATCTTTCACATGTCATAAGTTCTTACACTGTGTTTGGCCTGTTTCTAGAGTTTCTCTTCTATTTAACATCTCTACTATTGCATCAGCAGCACATTTGCATTATTTCTTTAATTATGATAGTCTTGATTTACATTTTGAAATCTGCTGCTTCAAGCTTATCAAAACTTTCTTGGCTATTGTTACACATTTAATTTGTGCAGACTGTTTTGGCAAGAGTTTAAACATGCCATTTGGATTTTTGTTGAGATTGCATTCTAATATTTTGATTAATTTAGGAACAATTGGCAGTTTTGCCATATTAAGTTTCCATCCAGAACATATGCTTTCTCTATTTTTCAAGTCTTTAAAAAAAATCTTACTGTAAATTGTTATCATTTTCTTAATGTGGACATTCCATATTTTCTATTAAGTTTATTCCTATTAATTTTATAACTGTTACTACTGTAAATGAAAGTTCTTAAATTATATTTTTCATTTTATTCCTCAGTATATAAGGAAACTATAACTGTGCACATATTTATTTTTAAATGTTTCATCAAATTTGATGAAACGAGGATCTTGCCAATTTTAATGTGGCTATGAATAGAATATTGGCATACTTGCACATTCCCAAGAATTTCTAAACAATATGTCCTGAGAGCTTGACATGTAACTCAGCATTTCTTTTTCTGAATACTTTATGTAACCTTACATCTGCAGCTGAGAGAACAAAGAATAAATGAAAAGGAATGTGATCAATGCTAGGACTGACCATCAGTTTTTAGAAATCTTCCAAAGGAATGTTTTCCACATAATTTAGCAACCAAGAAGTTATAAATAATGAAGTGAATAAACTTTATTTTATTATGTTGATATTTCAAGTTTTCTGAGTCAAAGAAGCAGTGCATATGTGTTTACTATTAATATGAAGATATTGATATACTTGAATAACACCCTTGTTCAGGTTGAATTGGGAGTTACAAATCAAACACAGCTCTCTGTGCTCCCCAATTCTCTTCATTGTACCCTTGTTCAAATTTCCCCCCACAGATGCCTGAAGGCCACTGGCCACTCTCTCAGGAAATCTTTGGAATTAGACATCGATAAGAATGAATTGTAAGCTACTTTTACAGCTCTATAAATAGACTTTCCAGCCTAATTGTATGAGATGAAATCCAGAAAGATCAAATTTACCCAGATGACTAGACGTTAGAATCATTACAAAGCAATACATTGACAAGTACAAAGCTGGCATACTTCTGGGAATAAAACTGAACCTCCTGTGTCTCATCAGACTATCAGATGGGGATAAGAATATGTTTACCTGCTTCACATTCTTGTCCACTGGTTTTATATATTTTTATCTTTGCTAATCTCCGATCATTTTATAGTAGAAATGAATATTATTATTTTCTTTTTTTAAAAGAAAACAGCCTATTACTGAGAGGAGTAAATTTCTCACAAGCTGTTTTCCTGGGAATTAATTTCGAAAAGAATTTTTATAAAATTCTTGTATTTAGAGTGAAGAGAACAGTCAATTGTAAGGACATATGTACTGGAAACATGATTCCTTTCTTTTATATAAGAGATGCTGAGAAAATGTTGCTATTTTTGTTTATCTTCAATTGATTAAGTCTCCTTCATGAGTCTTCTTGTGTTATGTAATAAATAAAAAAATTAATTCTCATTCTAGTTTAGACTTTTTATTTAGGGCTCAATTTCTCATAGGTACGAGGGCACAGGCTCTCATTCGGCCTTCCTCTACCTCTGCTTGTTTCAAATAAGAGTTGCTCAGATATGTAGGGTAAAAGGGAGGCCTCACAAGCCCTCATGGTTTCAAGGAAGAATCAGTGCCCTTGGGAGTCATGTCCTTTGTTCTCTAGCCATTGATGCGTCAGCTGGCAGAATGCAAGTCAGTCTCATAACTGTATTATTCATTGTCCAACATCACTTTCTGGTTGACCTGGATTCCCCTTAGACTAGAATGGCTTCAACCTCTCCCATTCTCTGTTATATTTTCTGTGCAGCCTTTTGGCCAGTGGGCCAGCCCCAGAGTCCTTCATTGGGCCAACTACTTTTGCCACAGTATGCCCACAGCAAGCCATGTCACACTGTCCAGCTAGAATTCATAGTTCTTATAAGAGTGTGTATATCCATTGCTACCTATATCTGTATATACACATTAGACTATCTCACAAAAATTGATATGGTAAATTTTGTTTCAACCCAGCTAAGGTAGGTTATAATATGTTCCAAAGCACAGAGTATGTTTTACTTATTTTTGACTCTCCAGAACCACACTTGATACCTTGAATATAAATAATCAATATGTACCCTCCTTGTGATTGAGAACAGTTCTCCATTCTCATGGATGATAGCTTTGTGACCACTAAACACACACATAGTATTGAAACAATGGTACAAATAGCAAAAAAATAACAGTGAGGGACATGTTAGGATAATAATAAATTTTGGAAAAGTTCTCTAGATACCTTTTAATCCAGTTTCTAAATTTTTAATGTAAAATTGGCATTTGTACTCAATGAATTTCTCTCATTTGTAGACTTCTTGCAGCAATTCTTAACCAAAACTTAAAGAACACACTAAGACTAGCACAATGTTGGGCAAATGAGTTTGTAAAATTTGTATTTTTTTTAGTTTCTCACTTTTATTGTTAAAAAATGGCGCTGGGCAACCACCTGTGTGCTTGCCCTCAGAGCAGAGCAGTTGATTGCAAATTACAGATTTCATTTCTGCTTTGGATGGGCCATAATTTTGCTAATGTTTGCTAGAGAAGGGGACTTTGTGGGCCCAGCCAGTTTTTCAGAGAGTAGAGAGAATGCAGAGTACTAAAGAAGAAGCCAGTTTGTGCAGAGAGAGAGGTGTGCAGATGGGGAAGCAGAGCTGAGGGGCTTGGAGAGCTCACTAAGACTGGTGGGGCCTTTGATTTTAGGAGGAACTGGAGAAAAATCTCCTGGTTGTGGAACCAGAAAATGCATCAGGGCTTTGGGAGCCCTGAATGAAAGGGAAGTGTTTTCCCTGTGTATTGCTCATCCGCCAGTGCAAGACTTTAATAAAGGAATGGCCCACCATTTTTTGACTCCACTGTTTCTTTACCATCTGTCTGAATTCAATGAGAATGTGCATGTGAATGGCCATGATGGCAGCAGCCCCTGGCCTTACACACAATCTCTTGGTTTTCCTCTAATCATTTTTTAATAGAGTGTTGAATATTTAAATGATACTTTACAAATTACAAGAAAGGGATCAAACCCTGACCACAAATACTTGTGTGGGAAGATGTGAAGCCAGTATCCACGGCCACCATCATAGCTGCCTGGCCCATGCAGGTACGCATTTGATTTGGACAGACGGTAATGAAACAACAGAGCCAAGAACTGGTGGGCCATTAGCTTTAATCCTAGCTCACACCTGGCAGGCAAGAAATACACACAGTGGGAAAACACTTCCCTTTCCATTCAAGGCTCCCAAAGCCACTGACTCATCCGAGTATTCCTAGAATCAAAAGTTTCTACCTCACCAGTCGCATTCACCTCTGTTCCCCATCTCCTTCTCTCTGCACAAACTCTGCACAAACTGGCTTCTCCTTCAGCACTCTGCCACCTTGGCTGCTTCTCCTCTCCTCCTCATGGCCTTTCTCTGCTCTCCTACAGCATGGGCTTCTCCAAGACTGTAATTACTCTTCCCCTGGAACAACATGATCTCTCTTCCTTTTAAAACCTTTTAGCACAAAAGCCCTCCCCCAACACACATTAATATAATCATGCCCATCCCAAGCAAGAAGGGCAACTAATATCACCTGGGCGACGGGCTTCCATGTAGGCAGCGCTGTCTTTAACAAAGTGAGCATAATATATTTTATCTGCCCAACAGAAGACTTTAAAAGTGTTTTTATTTTTAGATTTCTTAAAAAGATAAAGAAAAACTCCTTTGAGAGAGAGGTGGGGGGGGCATAAAGAAAATAACGACAAGGAATTCAGAGGTGAGTTGACATTTTGAGGTTAAAGTGAAACAATGCCTTCATTGCAGTGAGCACTTCTGACGTCTGTCGAAGGTGGTACACAGTCATTAACAATGACTGCATTCTCTCTGGCTTTGGGTTCAAAGTGCTTTCCAAAGCTGTTGTTATTCAAAACTAAATAACTGTTGTCACTGCTCTATTTTTTTTCTGTGAGATATCTGCTTACTTTCAGACAAAAAGAAAATATCTCATAATAATTTGGTTTTGTATGAGTGTGCTCTTTCTTCCAGGAAATAAAAAATACTTATTTAAGGATTTATCTCTGTCCACAGAGAGGAAGAAGAGAAGCTTTAAAAAGTTTTATTCCTCCTTCCCTATAGCAGTTCTTGGCTGGCTTTCCATCAGGGGGAAATGTTATCTTCAGCATATTTTGTCTATAAAAGAGACAGTGCCAGATGATTTAAACGATTATAATTGGGAAGGGTATGGAAAAAGAGACATCTCTTCCTACTGTGTTTCACTTAAATGTAGAGGGGGAAATCCCTTTGGGTAAATTAGCACTTGGAGGATTTAGCAAAATGAATGAACTTTGACAGGGGCTTTTAAAACATCTATTTTATAATCTAGCGAGTTTTGTTCCTGTTTACTTGGGCTACTACCCTGCTTTGGCATGCCATAAAGTCATTAAAATTTGAAACAGATTCTCCAGAAGAGAAAAACCAGATGAGCCTTGACTTGTATACAGTTTGTCTTGCTAAATAGCATTTCCTCTGACTGGCCGTGCCTCTCCCTTGGTACAAAATTTCTCTCACTGCACTCATCTGAAAAATCAAAGAGCTGACTGAACTTCAGCTGCCCAAATCAAAGGGCTCTAGGAAAGGCTCTTTACAAGTGATTAGCAAATGTGCTCTCAAAAACTGAATATATAGGTGATTTATATTTATACATTGGTATTAAAAGCTAACCTCTATTATGTTAAAGGAATAAAGGAGAAATAACAGTAGAAGCTTGTAGTCACTACATTAAGAAAAAATAATATGTGTATGAGTCCGCCATGCCTTACACAAAATTTTTTAAATAAAAGCTCTGAAAAGTCAAATGTCTTCATGGTAACTCATTGAACCTACCTTGTATGGATTTGATGACTGAGCCTTACCTGACCTACAGTGAATTATTTATCTTTATTTATCTCTCTTGATTTAACTGTTCATATGCTTCTCTGTAGAAATATTACTATATACGATCACAGGGCTGTTACAGACCCCACTGTGGGTTCTACAGAATATGTTTAGCGTTACTTTTACAAATTTAAATATGTCTGATTTTTGGAACAGAAAATTCTGAATATTGGAACACACAAATCTATGTTTCCTTGCTATTGTGCCAAGTATTCTGCTAACTGCTTTAAAACTTCATCTCATTGAGGCCTCAAGACCTCCCCCAGAGACAGACACTGATGTGATCTCCAGCTTGTAGATGAGGAAACAAAAAGTTGGAGAGGTAAAATAAGTTGTTTAAGGTCACTCTTCCAGTTATGTATTGTTGCATAATCAACATCCCTGAAATGCAGTGGCTGAAACAATGCTTTATTGCTATCACACACATTTTTGTGATTTGACTGGTCAGTAGAGTAGTACTCACATATGACTGCTGTCAGATAGAAGATGGACATGGAGTCATCTGGAGGCATATTTTTTCATAGTTTTATTTAGACAATTAATTTTATCAGGGTGACATTGGTCAACTAGAACACATAGATTTAGAGAAAACATCTCCAGATCATTTTGACATTCATTATGCTGTATACTCATCACACAAAATCTAATTATACTTTGTCACCCTTCATTTGGTTTTCTTTATGCCCCTCTTCTCCCACCACCCCTTCTTCTTCTCCCTTCCCCTCCCCCTGGTAACCATTGTACTCTTATCCATGTCCATGAGTCTCAATTTTGTGTCCTACCTATGTATGGAGTTATACAGTTCTTAGTTTTTTTCTGATTTACTTATTTCACTCATTATAATGCTATCAAGGTACATTCATGTTGTCATAAATGATACTATGTCATCATTTCTTATGGCTGAGTAGTATTTTATAGTATATATGTACCACATCTTCTTTATCCAATCTGCTATTGAAGGACTTTTTTGTTGTTTCCATGTCTTGGCCATCATGAACAATGCTGTGATGTGTGGGCATTGTTCTTTACGTACCAATGTTTTTGAGTTTTGGGGTTCCTTGTGTCTTTACGTACCAATGATTTTGAGTTTTGGGAATATATACCCACTAGAGGGATTGCTGGGTCATATGGTAGTTCTATTCTTAATTTTTTGAGGAACCACCATACTTTCTTCCATAATAGTTGCACTAATTTACATTCCCACCAACAGTGAATGAGGGTTCCTTTTTCTCCACAGCCTCTGCAACACTTGTTATTACCTGTCTTGTTGATAATAGCTAATCTAACAGGTGTGAGGTGGTATCTCATTATAGTTTTGATTTTCATTTCTCTAATAGCTAGTGAAGATGAGCATCTTTTCATATATCTATTGGCCATTTGTATTTCTTCTTGGGAGAAGTGTCTGTTCATGTCCTTTTCACATTTTTTATTGGATTGTTTGTTTGTTGTTGAGTTTTGTGAGTTCTTTATATCCTTTGGATATTAGCTCCTTATCTGATATGTTGTTCAAAAATACCATCTCCCATTTAGTTGGCTGTCTGTTTTGTTGTCAGTTTCTTTTGCTGTGCAGAAGCTTCTTAGTTTGATGTAGTCTCATTCATTTATCTTTGCCTTTACTTCCCTTACCCGTGGCGTCAAATTCATAAAATGTTCTTTATAACCAAGGTCCATGAGTTTAGTTCCTATGTTTTCTTCTACGTATTTTATTGTTTCAGATTTTATATTTAGGTCTTTGATCCATTTGGAATTAATTTTTGTATAAGGAGACAAACCGTAGTCAAGTTTCATTCTTTTGCACGTGGCTTTCCAATTTTCCCAGCACCATTTATTGAAGAGGCTTTCTTTTCTCCCCTGTATGTTTTTGGCTCCTTTATCAAAGATGATTTGACCATATACATGTGGTTTTATTTCTGAGTTCTCTATTCTGTTCCATTGGTCTGAGTGTCTATTTTTCTGCCAGTACCATGCTGCTTTGATTATCGTGACTGTGTAGTATAATTTGAAGTCAGGTATTGTAATGCCCCAGCTTCATTTTTTTCCTTAGGATTACTTTGGCTATTTGTTATTTTTGTTTGTTTGTTTGTTTGTTTGTTTTATGGTTCCATATAAACCTGATGATTTTTTGTTCCATTTCTTTAAAAAACGACATTGGAATTTTTATTGAAATTGCATTAAATTTTTATATTGATTTGGGTAATATGGTCATTTTAACTATATTCATTTTTCCTATCTAAGAACAAGGAATATGTTTTCATTTCATTGTGTCATTTTCAATTTCCTTTAACAATGTTTTGTAGTTTTCATTATATAGGTCCTTTACATTGTTTGTTATGTTTATTCCTAGGCATTTTTTGTTGTTGTTGTTGCAACCATAAAAGGGATTATTTTTTTTTAGTTCATTTTCTGAAGTTTCATTGTTGGAATATAAGAAAGCAATAGAGTTTTGTATATTGATTTTGTATCCTGTGACCTTACTGTACTGGTTTATTTTTTCTAATAGTCTTTCTGTGGAGTCTTTGGAATTTTCTATATACAGGATCATATCATCTGCAGGATGTGAAACCTTTACTTCTTCTTTCCCAATATAAATGCCTTTTATTCCTTTCTCTTGCCTGATTGCTCTGGCTAGAACTTCCAGCACTATGTTGAATAGGAGTGGAGACAGTGGTCAGCCTTGTCTTGTTCTTGATTTTAGAGTTTCAGTTTTTTGCCATTCAATATGATATTAGCTGATGGTTTGTCATAAATGGCCTTTATTATGTTGAGATATTTTATCTGGAGGCATCTTTACTTACATTATCTAGACCTCACATGGAATGCCTCAGGACTGGTCAGACATCTCTGTCTCCATGTGGATTCTCTGCATGGTTATATTGCTCCTACCAGCATGGTGCCCTCAGCATAATCAGACCTCTGAAATGGTGACTAGCATCCCCTAGACTAGAGCAAGTGTCCTAAGAAACAAGAAGTAGAGCTTCCAGTTTATTAAATACCGAGCTAAGAAGCTGGCAAAGAGTATTGCTTCTACTTTTTTTCAATGGGTGGAAATAGAGAGATCACCCAGAGGGGACATAGATTCCAACTCTCTCTACATAAGTAGAGGCTACTCAGCTTGTAGATGAACATCCAAGACTTGAATTTAGGTCTATATAGTGCCAAAGTTCATTCACCATGAAGGAAGCTCACCTCTCACCCATTCTCCCCACTGAATGCCACCCCCATTTTGTGGTGTTGTTTAGTATAATATTCCTTCTTACATTGGTCATTTTCTAATAACCTCCTACCTCTACCAGACTATCCCGTAAGAAAGATATTCTGAAGAAATAAAAATAGAGACCTGTGGCATATTTATGGGGATGAATAGAGAAAAATTGTTCTCTTTTTATCCCCATTTTTAAAATCCTCACCTCGATAGAACTTAAAAGTAACAAACAAACAAGGAGAGACTCAAAGAATAATTAATGTGAAGAAGGGACAGAAGGAAAAGCAGAGAGTATACACTCTAGAACATTCTAACTATATGAACAACTTACTCAACCCTCTACCTCTCTTCTACCCCAAAATTCTAATGCTTCCTTGCCACTAAAATGTAACACTTTTAATGTTTATTTTTGTAAATATTTGCCCCAGCTCCTAGCACAGTGACTGGCATGTAATAGTTCCCAGTCTGTGGCAGAAATGCATGCATGAAGCTCTGTAGATCAGTGAATATGCTTCCCAGACATATAATTTATGGCCTGTCTTTAGGCCACCCTCTATTCAATGAAAAGTAGAAAAACAAATAGCTGGGTCATGCTTGTTAGCTGACAAGGTTTTAGTTTGGACTTGTAATGACCTTGAGCTGTTTTTGCCCTTGTGGGTTAAGCTTCAGAGTCTAGTCACCTTGAAGGCACAAAAAAAGGCCTTGAGAATTGAAGGTCCATACTGATTCATACAGAAATAATCACAGTACTATTCAGAACGAGAGTTGATGCACTTGTGGTCTCTCAAGGAACAATCAAAGCTTCACTGGGATTTAGCTAACTAGCAGTCATGATTTCAAACCCTACCCTCATTTGGACAAAACTGTCACATGTGTCAAAGTGGCACAGTTCTTCCAGCGGGCTTTTGGGAATGAGACCCACAGCAGGCAGCTGTGCTGATAAAATCTAGCAGAACAGTAGCAGTGCATTAGTCAGTTTTTCTGAGACATCTGGCATTTCCTTTCCAACTCTTTTCTCTTCCCACCTCTCCTCCTGGATGCTGAACTTATAGGTAGCCTTCCTGCTTCATCTTCCATTACCCTCCCAATAACCACAGGACATCTTATTTCTTCAATAAACTCCACGATTTTCTGACTCCTCTCATTATTCTTGTCAAATGAAAACTATTGATGACTCCTTCCTACAAAAACAAATGTTACTGCCTGGAGCATTTCTGAATTCAAGGTCATCAGTACAGGGTGCAAATAACAGGCACAGCTTTTTATGATTTACCCCTCATGTTTGAGTAAAGATGCTATAGTGGCTGAGAACACTTGCCAATGGTAAATAATGAGCCTCAGGACCAAGAAAGCAGTGAAGCCCAACAGTTCAAGTTGCTACGCTACAAACACCAGGAGAAAACTTCCTACCTTCCCAGTGGTAAATTGTTATATATCGCATGGGAGGGTCTTTGGGATCTCTTCATCCAATTGTGTCATTTTATCTGTTAGGAAATTGGGACCCAGGTAGGTAAAGCTATCTTCCTGCATATCTATAATGACACAATGAGGCTATAATCCAACTCTCTTAATTCTTCCTAGTTCAGTGACCATACTACAATGCTGTATTCAGATCATAATTTTTTCTTTTGTCCACCAATATATCCTGTGTGTTTTACTCTGTCCCATACTTGCATAGCACTGTGATTTTTACTCCTGTCACCTCAAAGCTATTTCTAATTTTCTAGATCTCCTTGATAAGATGCATTGATCAAGAGAGCTTTCCTTGTTCTTGGTTCATTTGCTACCAACATGTACATTTTTGCCCTCTGTTCTTATTGAGTGATTGTGCCCATGCTGCCAGGGAAACTAGCACACCTTTCGCCGAAAGATGGACGAGATTAAGATCAGGTCTGCTGATCACCATATAACCTTCCCTTTAGCTTCACTATGATGACTGATGGAAGAGATTTGCCCTTTCAGCAAAAATTATAACTCAAGCAAATAGTGGATTGTGTTACCTGCTCTATACTAGCTCATGAGGAGCCCATCCAATGAGGAAGGGTCCCTGTATACAGTGTAGCTCTCTGCTGCACCATAAATCTGATGTGGATATTTACTCCTCACTCAGGATTTAGGACATTCTTAGGGAGCTCCCAGGAAGTGAAAACACTGCAGAGTGAAAGAGTGATACCCCTGACTTTTACTTTTCAGTTCAATCTGAAAAACAAATGCATCATCTTTCTCAAAGAAGGAGGTAAGGGATGGCATTTGGTTTTGGGCAACTGGCGTCTGGTCATATGCTCTAGCAGCAAAACTAGTATTTTATATACCAGGCAGAGATGAACCTTGGCGTGTCCAGAAAGGAATCTCCTCAAAGGCTCGTAAAGGAAAAACTGAAATCACTAGTACTCAGACATAATCTCTTTTTCTCAGCAAATATGCCTCATCTTCCTAGTTAGTAGAGGTTCCTTCACTACCTTCAGCCAGCAAACGAACCACAAAATCAGGTATATTTAGTATTGACTCTTGAGGCCAGTGAATTTTGTTTTCCTTATTCTTCTAAATTTTAGTGGCATATTCTTTTAAAATATGGATATTTACTTTCCTTGAAATTACTGGACAACTTAGAGGAAGAAGAAACAAGAAATGGCCTCAATAAGCCTAAATAACAAATCCCACTAATGGAGAGTTACTGTGTGATGGAAAAACAAATGAGAAATCAGTCTTCCATGGAAATAATGTATTAGAGGATTTTGTTAATTGTCATAGTTTTTCCTCTACTGAACTCCCATTCATAACTGTTATGGTAGCTAGAACCAGGTAATATGGAATACAATAACTTATCTGATCGTAACTTTACTGATTTTCAGTTTTTAATCTCAAAATTTTCTAAGGGTTAAAGGTCAAGCTCCATTTGTGGCTTTTAACCCTTTACAGTGTGATCTCAGTCTTCCTCTCAAGCATAATATCATTGTACTTACCTTCTATCTTCCCTTTCTATGCCAGAAGTCCACCAAACTAACTGAGAAATGCTATGGACTTTTAACACACCACACATACTCTTTCTTTCAGTGAACTGTACATCTAACTAATAAACTGTTACTTGATCTATAAGTTCCATCTGCCTTTTTTCGCCCTCTGCAAGGATCTTGTTATGGATGTTACCATATCTTTCTGCCACATCTTCTTTATAAATACACTTTAGAGAATGTCTCCTTGGATGATCTCAGACTCACAGCCATTTTACTGCTCCCGAAAAATTGATTTGTATTTATCATATCAATACTCAATAGTGACTTCCACCACACTTTCCCTTTAACAATGATTGCCAGAAATTTCACAGCCCAAAACAATTTTCACAGCCCACCAGGGGAAATGCTCTGCCCATCAGGGGGAGATGCTCTGCCCCTCCGGGGCGTCGCTCTGCCGCGACCAGAGCCACTCTAGCGCCTGGGGCAGAGGCCAAGGAGCCATCCCCAGCGCCCGGGCCATCTTTGCTCCAATGGAGCCTTGGCTGCGGGAGGGGAAGAGAGAGACAGAGAGGAAGGAGGGGGTGGGGGGTGGAGAAGCAAATGGGCGCTTCTCCTATCGAACCCGGGTCCCCCGCACGCCAGGTCGACGCTCTACCGCTGAGCCAACCGGCCAGGGCGCTTTTCCTTTACTTTTAAATTTGATATCTTGTCATTTATGTATCATTTTATAAAACTCCTTTCTGCAACAAGGTAACCTGGAATGGAAGGAAAAGGGAAGGCAGAAAGGAAGGAAGAAAAGAAGAGGGAGGGAGGAAAGGAAAGAAAGGAGAGAGGAAAAGAACCCAAATTCTAAAGCTACTTTATTTTTATGATTCTGTCACCTAGAAAATTAATTTTTAATCTGCGCTGTCTTAACACTTTGAAGAAGCCTCTATTATAGCATTTATATCATTCTATGTCAATTATTTTCTTTTTTTTCTTTTACCTGACTACAAATTCTTTAAAGACAAGAACAGCTTCTTACTTGGTATTCCCAGTTTCTGGCACAGTTCCTGGCTCAATTAACTGCTCAATATATGTTTATTGAATGAGCAGTAGCTGAAAAGTAGCTCCAAAAGATTTAATCCAATCACATAAATTGAATTAACTAATTGAGGTTCTGTTGAAGATTTAGACATATTCTCTAAATCAGCCTTCTGACCTTCAGAACTTTATATGTGACTTGTCACAATCATATATTTCATTGTACTTGTCTCCAACTGAATTTTAACAAATAACCTACAGCTTTATTTAATACAAATCAGATCACATTAAATATAATTTAAAATCTCTCCATGAAATAAGATCCCATTGGGGCATGACAAAACACAATTATACCTTCATGGCATATGCTCTTTTTAAGCAAATCCATTCATGAATATTAAAGTCTCACAACCTTTTCTCAAATTTGGCATCATCTGAAAAATAGTGCCAATACCAAATAGGAATTAAGAAGCCATTGTATTATTTCTATATTGAATTATTTCTCTAAGCAGAGTCATCAACATTGATACATACCAGGGCTTTATTTGAATTTAATGGGAAATCAGTTACAGCAGTATAACAGCTAATTATATTCAGGTTCTTTAATGGATGATGAAATTTTACAATATCTATAGCCCAGTGAGCAAAGGGCAGATTCCAACTTCTTTTCTTTGCAAGTTGAAACAGGTTGGGCCGCTACAACATTTATTCATTTAGGTCTTTCAGGTCTTTGCTAAGACAATTGGCTGAAATGTCATTTGAAATACTAAAATAGAAATAAAATAGCCTGAATAAGTTTTTATTGATTCTGATTTTCTCTCTGTTATTTGGAAAAGTCATAGGCAGGAGAAGAAATAAGAATGTGTTGTTAAACTGGAGAATGGATAACCTTACATGTTGTTTTTCAAGTTTGAAGAATAAAAGGATTTAACAGTTTCTTCACAGTCATGGACACATTGTTATTTAAATAAAAGGACAATCAAAAGTGAACTAACACAGATATGTGTTATATATACATGCATTCACATGCATAAGTAAGCACAAACCCTTGTGAGTCAGAGCTGCCTCTGGATAAATTATAATGATGTCACAGCAGTCACCAAAAGTGGCCAGCCACCAAAACAGTGTTAAACAGAACCATCTACTAAGCTTGTGCTAGCTCTCCACCTTGCCAACATGCTGCCTCGCTGTGTTTCAGTAAAAGAATAGGAAAATTAATCAATATCTGCAGCAGATGGTTTCTTGAAATTTACTTCCTAATCTAGTCAATAATTGTAGTTCTTTCAAAGATGCACAGTTTCTTTGACAAGGTATCTCATCAGTGACTTAACCGTTTGGAAATATCTCCTTTCAATTTAGTGTTCAGTGTTATCAAAATAACAGCAGTTTCAGCCAGATGCAGACAAGCTACCACTCTATTTTATTTCCCTTCTTCTTTCTTCAGCACATCAAAAACTGGAGAGGGGGGTAGAGATTATAACATAAGAAATGTGGCCTTTTTGTTCCCCAGATTCCCAGGAGAAAGCTCCTATGTTATAAGCCTTTCACAAAGAGCTTCCTTTAGGTTGTTTTCTTATTTATTCTTCCTGTTTCCCACTTCTTACAATTAAATCATTCTTCTAAAGTGAATATTTTTACTAAGGCACCTATATTAGCTTACTATTACTGCTGTAATAGTTACCAGAGACTCCATGTTTTAAAAGAATACCAATGTATTATTTTACAATTCTGAAAGAAGTCTGGACTAGATTCTACTGGACTAAAATCAAGGTATTGACATTACTGTGTTCCTTTTTATAAGGTATAGGAAAGAATTCATTTCCTTGCTTTTTCCAAGTTGGAAAAGAAGCCCACATCTCCTGGGTCCTCTCTTCAAAGCCAGCAATGGCCAGTTGAGTCTTTCTCATTCTTCTCACACCATCCTTCCTGCTTCTCTTCCTTTTATAAAGACACTTATAATTACATTGGGTCCACTCAGGTAATCCAAGATAATTTCCATTTTTAGGTCAGCTGAATGCCATCTGTTTGTTACCTTAACCTCTCCTTGCCATATAGCATAATATATTAACAGGTTCCACAGATTAAGAAATGGGCATCTTCTTGGGGTGTGGCATTATTTTACCTGACACGGCATCTTTCCGGAAGTTTCAACTTCTACTCAAAAAGACCAATCTCAATTTATGGGCCACTTCACTCCTTCTATTTGTGAGTTTCTTTAATTGGAGTCTTTCGCTCGTTATAAACAGTAGTGGCATTTCAGGAGGCTAAGAGGCTGCTGTCATTGTAAGCTCTGCAGAAGAAGAGTATATGAGGGGTACTAGGCTTAATATCTGTGTCTGTTTAAACCTAAGACCCTAATCAGGGATGTCATTTATAAAAGTTTCGCCAGATGTCTTCATGTTCTTGGCATTTTGGGGGTAACCTTGGAACCATTGCCAGTTACATGTTTGCATCCAATGGAAAACTAGTTCTTAGAAACAAAGACTGCAAGCACAGCCATCAGGCCCATTGTTTTAAAAAGAAGAAAGAAAACAGTATAAGACTCCAGAGATATAGCAAAGAGTGCAAGACTATAGTTCTAGCTATAAAGTTAAATTGGTAGGTATTTCGCAATGCTGCTGAAAAACCAGTGAAACCGTTGTGATCAGTTAGAACTCAACGGGAAAGGAAACCTGTAAGAGCATTGACACAACACTGTGTCTACGAAAAATTGATTCAAAGTTGAAAAGTATGCATCCCCAAGGTTACTCAGTATAGCCCATTGGAGTGTAGGAAGACAAGGTAAACATTTCTATATCCATATCTTTATTTTAAACAATAACTTAAGCTTTATTAATACTTAAGATACTGGTTGACATGATAATGATCCTTTGGTTAGTATTTCAGCTACTCACATATCACACACAGGTAAATTAAAGCATTTATGTGAGAAAGTAAGAATCTCACCTTTCAGAGGGTTTGACCAGGTCTCCTCACTCATATGCTGTCACCTTAGTGTGACTAAATACAATACATATAAAACCACTAAGTGTGTAACTGGAACAAGCCATGTTCATTCTGCCTGTCACCACCAGCCAATAAGTAGAAATAAGGATTGAATCTTATAATGGGCTGTCTGTAGATGGTCAGCCAACTCAGAAGACAAAGGGTATCCATGCCTCCAAAGCCTGCCTTAATACCCTCAGTTTACAAGCCTCTTTTATAGGGTGTTCAAGGCTAGTTAGGGATGGGAAAAGAATGTGACTACATGTCCTTTCTCAAGTCCGGATCCTACTCTTCATTAGGCCTTGGTATGATCACTGTCCTTGGAGATAAAGTTTATATCTTTGTTACTTTCCTCAAGGACTTGGATTGGGTCCAAATGCTCTATAGTCAGGACTGTGGACTCCTGTGTCTGGTTTGATTTTCAAGGCCTGATATCTGAGCTAGGGAAGCAGTCTTACTGGAGTCCTTATGCCTGAAAAATAAATTAGAGTATTCTAGAATACATAGCATAAGATTAAAGTATCAAGAATATGTCTACTGCCTATCCCTTTACAAGTAGATTGTTCCATTATCTAGTTTTAAATAAATTAATGTTCATGAAATGGACAAGTAATTTAAAACTAAGCAAGTGTTTAGAGAGTCCTACAAGAAACTATGTATGGAGGTAATACTAATAATATGAGCACAGGTAAGCACCAACTCAATGAAAGAAATGACTTTTATCCAACCTCCAGTACAGCCTTCGTCAGTCATAAAAAATCCCAATCTGGTAACATCTGACACGTTTAACTTTGAGCAGAAAAATATTTTTATATTTTAAATGAATACAATAAAAATAGAATTATTTTTGCATTGATATTTCATAGTTAGCTCTATTTAAATTTCTGTTTAGTGCATATTTTGTAATGTTTGTAATATATTATTACAATAATCCATATTTATATTTTATGAATAAACATATACATATTTTGATAATATATATTAGCATTTATTCTATGGATAAGGGTGCATCATTTTATTGTTTGTAGACTGCTATACTAGAAGACAGAGCTTTTGGAAGAAGGCAACAGAGACCAAAGAAAAAGTTGGACATGGAAAAATTTTAAAAGGTCATCAAAAGACGGTACATCAGGGACTCCCAGTATAGGTCACAGGACATGCTACACTAAGTTGGCTCTGGAATTCTCAGAAACTGAAGTATTTTTTAAATTTATTTGTTGATTTTCGAGAGAGAAAGGGAGAGAGAAAGAGAAACAATGATCTGTTCCTGTATGTGCTATGACCGGGGATTGAACCTGCAATCTTCGTAGTTTGGGAGGATGCTCTAACCAACTGAGCTATCAGACCAGGGCAGAAACCAAAGTCTTATATTGACCTATGTGTAGTACTTTTATTCTATAATAGGGTCCATGACATATTTTATAAAATAAGCTATAAATGGCTCAGTGAGATCCTTAAATTTTACATTTCTACTTTGTTTTTGATGCTAAAAAAATAAACTGCTTCAAAAGATTACAAAAATATGTCATTTCCTATTACTTAGAGCCATGAAACATTTCAGAAATATATTCAACATTAAAATATCAAATAAAATTTTATACAAACTGGATTTAATTGGCAATTTAAGCTGCAGCTTGCATACAGTCAGTCCACCTAATAATCAGTGGGTCTCCTTTCTGCACACAGTTATCTTACATTCAACTACTCTTTTATTGACCTTTTCAAATAATAAGTAGCAATACGCATTTTATAGAAAATGACTGGGGATTTTTAGTTACAAAGTACTCCACCCTGTTAAGGTTGATTATTTTAGGATTAGATGATTTTCATAACTTCTGTTTTGACATAATACAGAAGCATCCTTCAAAATGTTATATTTAAGATCACAGAAGCTAAGACATTTAAATTTCAAATTGCATGTTATCCATTTTTGGTCCTTTTTAACTTGAGGCAAGCTCTCTGATGCCCTCATCGTTTGTTTATTGTTTTTCCTTTTTCCAGCTGCTTTGGGAATCAATTTTATATCACAAAGGACAGAAAATATTTTTTCTTCCATCTGCCCCAAGCTCACCTTCCCAGACATGAATTTTATCTGCATTAAAGAGATTCACTGACCCAGGACTAGTAACGTATCTATAGCAGCAGCTTCTGAGGTGCTCAGTGGAACATGGGAAGGCCCATAATAACTGATTAAAGCCATCAGGAAAGCCTCAGATAATTGTAAAGGATTCTGGGACAGAATGGCCCTACAAACCATTCTTGTAAGCCATGTCATTTTATTACCATTAACATTCTTCCCTAGCTACCATGCTCAATGCAGAGAATCGTGGGAATTTGACCTGGGCTCACATGAACAGTTGCCTATTCTACATGCAGGGACAGAGAGATAAAATCTCCTTCCCTGCTCAAGATGCCCTGGCAGAAGTTCCTGCAAGTATTTCCTCCAGAAGGTATCACATTAGTACTTTCTTTAGGGATAATGGTTTGGACTGCAGCACAGAACAAAGTATTTGGTCAGATAATCGAAAAAACATGCTAACTGCTGACTTATCTCATTTCATCTTCAGATCAGAGAAACCCAATTAGGTAGTATTTCCCCACTTCGTAGACTAGGGAAGGAAATTTCTGAGAGGTTAATTGGTGTGCTGAAGGGCACATAATAAAGTGCCTGGCTCAGTCCCACATTCCTTTTCATTGTTCGACATTACACTGTCCTTTCTGAATGGATTATTAGATCAATGTTACTGTTATTCATTCTGTCCAAATAATGACTACCATCATAAATATAGAATGTTGATAATTCTTTCAATTCTACTATCATCTATAACTGAAGTTGTTCAGAAATTTTTGATAATTATGATTTTTGGAAAAAAGCATAACTTTCCCTTATACATTGCTTGTTCAGTATTTTTTAAAAATATTTTTCCCTTTGGCTTTGACCATCCTTAAGATCGATTCTCCCTGCCCAAGTAATAACTCTATTTTTTTTTAACCAGCAGTCACCATGCAAATGTTTGTGCATCATGTCACACTTCCTTACATGTGACTGCAATACATGTAGGGAGTGAACTTATCCAAATATACTGCTCCCAAAAACTAGGGGATATTTCAAATTGAATATGAAGCGATAAAATATCCCCTAGTTTTTGTGAGCAGTATATTTAATTTTATTTATTTATTTATTTTTTACAGAGACAGAGAGAGAGTCAGAGAGAGGGATAGACAGGGACAGACAGACAGGAATGAAGAGAGATGAGAAGCATCAATCATTAGCTTTTCGTTGTGTGTTGCAACACCTTAGTTATTCATTGATGCTTTCTCATATGTGCCTTGACCACGGGCCTTCAGCAGACCGAGTAACCCCTTGCTGGAGCCAGCGACCTTGGGTTCAAGCTGGTGGGCTTTTGCTCAAACCAGATGAGCCCGTGCTCAAGCTGGAGACTTTGGGGTCTTGAACCTGGGTCCTCTGCATCCCTGTCCAATGCTCTATCCACTGCACCACCACCTGGTCAGGCTGTGAGCAGTATATTTAATTGTTAGAACAACACAGTTGTGCTTATCGTTAAAACATTTTCTCATAGCTGTGTGGTCATATCTACATAAAGTTCCAACCATTCTTTCATCCTGGGTTTAAGGAATCACATGTGGTAAAGTTAGAACACCTGCTCTGAGCCAGTTGTATACATTAATTCCATAGCAAAATAGGTTTAGCTGATTTGCACACATAATCCATTAAATTATGTCCCCTGTCCCAATTCGTGTTACACTTTAAAAGTCCAATGGCAAATAGTAAGTACTTTGTACTTTGGAAATGATATGGTTTTAGAATTTAATCTCTAACCTGTATAAATTTACTCTTAAATCAGATTCTATTACCAGGACAGCTGTACAGAACTTAAGTTTCTCATCTCTAGTTTTCTAGTAGAAAGACACAACTGGCTGTTTCACTTCCCCCCCAAGTTCAACTTGTCTAAAGTCAAACTCATCTCCCTTATCACTTTCCGAATTTCTTAATTTCACCCTTCAATCCGATCATTCTTATTTATTCAGGCTTGAACTTGTCATGCTTTTGTCGTTTATCTCTCCTTTCATGTCCTATGTCCTACAAATCATTCTGAGTTTGTAATAGCCTTTCTATTTACACTGCCCCTCTCATTACCTTGCTGAGACAACACCATAGGGCACTAATCAGTCTCCCTCCCACCCACTTCTCCGTGCTCCTCCCCTCTGCCTTCCAAACTACTCCAAGGCTGATCTCTCTAAATCAGCATATACCCTTCACCTCCTCCAAACATGCATTTCTTCCAAATGAAATCCAGAGAGACCACCATTTAAAGTTTCTTGCAATTCAAAACCATCATTCCAACATGTACACTATTTCTTAACATAAGAGCCGAATCAAACTCCTTGCTCACATCTATTCTCATTTCCATTCTGGTTCTTTTCTTATGACTTGTACATTGACAGCACCAAATTTTCTGTTGTTCTTAACAGACAATGACAAGACAACTCTGTATCCCAAGTATTTCCATGGCTTTTCTTCAGAAAAAAAAAATTATACAGAAATAGTCAAAAGAAAGAAAAAGACAAATAGTCTAAGCATTGGTCTTCAGATCTGTGTTGTATTGCTATTGAATCACCTTTCGCATGAAATAAGAAGGCATGCAGTCTATATTTTAATTTATAGACTCTGATAATCTCAAACAATTCATTTACATCACGTTAATTGTGAAAGAGTCTGTGTAGTTTTCCAGAATTAAAATTAAAATTCCACGTTTTACCGGAAACCATTCCTTTCAGTTCTGTTTAGGCAACAATCATTTTTAAAGTTTTAATTTGGAAGTGAAGGCGAGATTCAACTAACATTGTCAATCCAGACAACAGACTACTTCAGCACATACCTAACCTTATGCCCAACATTTTAAGCGATGATTGGTAGATTTCAATTGTTTTTTTTTTCCTCCAGCTATTATAAAAGTAAAGCAGGGATCTAAGGTTTGGCATATGAATATTGCGAGTAAGATACTTAAAAGAGAGTGACTCTGGAAGCTTCCCACTTCTTAGGGACTGTCTGCATTCATAGATCTGAAAAGAAAAATTCATTGTCTCTGTCGACCACATCCAATATTGCACAGCATCATTGCATTTCAGCCATCTCACAAAACTGCATTGTTACTATTCTGAAATCATTTTGTCCTTTCCAGCGAGACTGCTAGAAGAAACAGATTCCTGTGTTCATACCCCGGTGCTTGTGCATTATTAAGAAACTGGCAGGAAAAATAGTCTCATACAAGAGCTGCAAACATTATTTAGGAAAAAGGAAAAGTTGGTGTGTGCTAAGACGAAATAATGGTTCTGACACTTCTATCTGGTGTGTCTTAAATTTATATTATAATGAAAACTCAGATGAATGAATTTGTAATAACTAGGAAAAATGAAACGGGAATATAGGTGAATAAGGACTGAATTTCTTTCCAAGTCATTTTACCTTAAGACTTTCAAAGAGCATATTAGCTAATAGAATTGGTGGCCAAAGTATGGTGTTATAAATGGAGTGCAGGTCAGAGTTAGATTTTGTGTAGGGCTGAAGAAAAAACTGACTGTGGCCATAGTTTGCACTCCCAAAAATGACTTGCTAACCCTTGTGAGTAAAAAGCTGTGTGTGTGATGAGAAAAACTGATTACTCCAAAAAACTCTAAATATGAAAACGTATGTCTTGCAGTGGTTAGGTTTGTTACAATAGCTTCCTATAAAATAAAGCAGAATGGGCCCTGGACGGTTGGCTCAGTGGTAGAGCATTGGCCTGGCGTGCAGGAGTCCCGGGTTCGATTCCCGGCCAGGGCACACAGGAGAAGTGTCCATCTGCTTCTCCATCCTTCCCCCTCACCTTCCTCACCTCTCTTCCCCTCCCACAGCCAAAGCTCCACTGGAGCAAAGTTTGCACAGGTGCTGAGGATGACTCCATGGCCTCTGCCTCAGGCGCTAGAATGGCTCTGATTGCGGCAGAGCGACGCACCAAGATGGGCAGAGCATCGCCCCCTGGTGGGCATGCCGGGTGGATCCTGGTCAGGCGCATGCGGGAGTCTGTCTGACTAACTCCCCGTTTCCAGCTTTGGAAAGATATCAAAAAAAAAAACAAACAACAAATTAAAAACAAAAAAAAAAAAGAAAACAAAGCAGAATGGAAAAATATCAAAATCATGCATTAACCAATGAAACATACAGATTGGTTTAGTATTGCAACCAGACATCACCTTAACCAAAAAATACAAACATTTTCAGTTTTTTTAAACTAGTAATGGTAATAGTAAACACTCAGTCACCACACTTCACATGTGAATATTTAGTCTGAATTACTAATGGCTAAAATAAATTTGTATCTCCTTATGTTTTTTGTGGGGTTTTTTTCCTGGATTTGAAAAATGACTGTGGCTTAGAAGATGTGAGTTCTTAGAAAACCTCAGATTTCGGTTCCAGTTCCAGTTCCAGTCCTGACTTTTCATAGCTATGTGACCTTGATCAAATCAACTAACCTCTCTGATCCTAAGCGTTCACCTGAAAGTATAAAAAATGACACTTTATAAATATATATGACACATAAAAATAATATCTGTGATACAATACTTAAGATAATATAACTACTTATATATTCTATGTTAATATTATGTAATATACTCATAGTATAGTAACATAAATGCAAGTATATGACTTTAATATTTACTGCTCATAAAAATTAGGGGATATTTCAAAATTAATATGAAGCTATAAAATATACCCTAATATTTGTGAGCAGTAGATATTATAATATGTATAACACATATAAATATTAAATATATATATATAATTGGGGTACTCTTCTATGACCTTATAATATTACAAACATGTACATAGATGTGTGTGGGATCATAGAAGTATACTATAATTAAAAAGCTTCTTAATCAATATTATTAGACTACTGGCCTCCAATGTAATCTATTTTAGAAAAGGCCATTGATGAGTTTATCTCTTTGTTTTTAACTGCGTTTACAATACCGGCTTGAATTTTAGGCTATTATATTATGTAAGAGTTAATTATTCATTGTAACAGATTGCTAACAAGCACATACATAGAATAGTGCACTGAAGAGGAGGATGTCAGTGTTTAAGTTCTTTTTCCAAAAAGTAGTAGAGCTTTTTTCATTACTGCAAATGCATGAATGAATGAACCACATTGTAAATATAGATGTTCCAGTTTCTCATGAAACAGCCCTCTTGCTTCCTCAGTACTTTATTTCTGTTCAGTATTATTGATCTTTCCACAATTGAGTTGGCTTGCAATTAGCTGAACCAGAGCATAACCTTTTGTGGACAAGTCCTGCTGGGGGTTAGGACGACAGAGACGCAAAGACCCGACTCCAGGGACCAGATTCAGTGACGCAGATCCACTTTATTCAGGAAGTAAGCTAGCTTATATACATGGATTCAGCCAATAGGATGTTACAACGTGTCCTTCATAGCCAATGGCTGAAAAGATCAGGGAGCTGTGTGGTTGGCGCTAAGTCACTTCCTTATAGCAGGCAAGCTCCCTTCCTGGGTATGCCCAGGAGGGTTCTGGGAGCTGGAGTATTCTCATAGCATTGCATCAGCCACAGCTGCTAGGAGTGCACTCTGAACTCCACCCACATCTCCCCCTTCTCTTTTAATTAAGGCCAATTGGACTTGATGATGACAGCTTGCTGTTGTAGCTTCTGAATGCTATGCATTATGCAACAGAACCCTAGTAGAACTAAAACAACTATAATACCTATTATGCTATATGCTAATAGATTAGCTGGATTTAACAATGAGGCAAGCTTCTGTAATATTTGACTAGTTAGGAAATAGAATGGGGGTCTTAAACAGGGGATTCCTCCTAGGGGTCGGGATGTCATTTCCCTCCCATTGTGTTACAGAGACCTTCTAGGTGCTGTTAAACACAGTTCCATTTTGATTGTAAAAAATTGACATAGGTCCATGACGTGGGACCCCCTTCCAACAAAGGTCCCAGCGTCCAAACACAAAACGGATGGCTTGCTGTGGGCTGGGTACTGCATAATGGTTGCAAGGCACATTAAACAAATTACAACAACATGATAAATCATACAATTTCAACAATTACAAAGGTACATTTCACCAGTTTCTGAGCACTTTGCCAAAAGCACATAATGTCCTTGGCCTTCTTTCTAGCCATGGGAAAAGCTTCCTAGGGCATGGGAAGGGCCTCCAGCAAAGCCACCCCCCACCGCCATCAGGGTCTCTCACATTGTCCAAAATCCATAAGTCCATCCAACAAAGGAGCCAGTGCTCACTCAGGTCGTAGTCCAGGAAATCAGTCCATGCACATGAGGCCTCAGCCACCCCCCTCATCCCTGCCATTCTGGCAGGTCTTACACTGTCCCAAAGAGGAGCACATAGCAATGGCAGTCAGCATTTCCGTCTCTGTTCTGGAGAGCAGGATGGCATCCTCCCCTATGACCCAAAATGTCAGCGAACCCATCAGTGGCTTAGGCACTCCCTGCCATTCCAGCAGCCACTCGGCGATGCAAGCCTGGCTTCCGTTCATCCTCCCACTGCAGCTGCTGCCTTTTACCTTCTGGAGTCTGCAAATCGCAACTCCAGCCCAATTCTCCTCATCCTCCAAAGAAGAAGTGAAAACATCAGCTCGTGCTGCCGGGCTCGAGCCCCAGGCTGCCACTGCCTGCGTCTGGGAGTCAGCGGTTACTATAGCACACATAAGCAAGAACACAGCACTAGGGCCTGGGGTCCCGTCAGGGACAATTCTCTGGGCCCACCCTACTAAAGCCTCCAAATCCCCCCAGGTGATGGGGCACACATGCCAGCCGCAAGGTCTTCTTCTGGAGCGCTGAGGACCTCCTCCCCTCAGGCATAGTCGGTGTGGAGAAGGCCAGGGCTGTGGCTTTAGATGGGTGAAGACTGAACCATTTAGTGGGTACCCAAGAAACCCTGTCAGGCAGGTTGAGGGGTTCCTGGGATCCAAATTGGCTGAAAAACACAAGCATAACCTCTCCCTTGCATTAGAAGAGTGTGTGATCCCTGCCACTGTGCTGTGACTGGGTCCTTCCAGCATCATTTCAGAGAGAGGGGTGGGGCAGAGAGAGAGAGAGTGAGAGATACAGAAAAATAGACAAGACAGACAGACAGAAAGAAAAAAGACACATGGGGGTGTATAGGCTGGCCCATGGGTCTGCAGCAGAAACACGTGCTGCAGTTAAAGCTGGGGTAGAAAATGACGTCTGAGAGGCTGGGGTGGGGCATTGAGCCCCAGCAGGGAATGCAGAAGTAGTGACTTTTTCTGGTGGCTGAGCTGATGGCAGTTAGCAATTTGGTTGGTTTTGTTTCTGCACGCTCAGCCGCAATTTTGTCAAACTCGGAGGCTAAACTACTTTCCTCCTCAGTGGAGGGGGGCAAATAGGAAGGTAGGGGTTCCTCTGAAAGTGGAGTAGCCTGTAGGACCTTAGGGACCTGCGGAGGGTCCCCAGCAGTAGCATCGGTCAAGCAGGCGTGTATTGCCAATAAGGCAGGAGTGAGGCTGAGAGAGAAGGTTTGCCCCCCATGTACCTTGGCCAAATGAACACATCGGAGAGCTTGGGCCCAAGTATCTCAGTCCAAGAGCAGCATGTCCTCAATCCAGGGATTGAGACCAGAGAGAATCTCCCAGTAAGTACAGAGATCCTTTTCACAAACTTTAACTTGCCTACTCTGCAATAGGGCATACAGGGCTCGAGCCTGCAGGGCTCGAGAGTGGGGGAGAAGGTTTCCTATTGCAGAGGGTCACTCACCCGTCCCTTGGATGCCGGTTAGGTCCCTGCCCGACGTTGGGCGCCAGTTGTGGACAAGTCCTGCTGGGGGTGAGGATGACGAAGACGCAAAGACCCGACTCCGGGGACCAGGTTCAGTGACGCAGATCCACTTTATTCAGGAAGTAAGCTAGCTTATATACATGGGTTCAGTCTATAGGGTGTTACAGCATGTCCTCCATAGCCAATGGCTGAAAAGATCAGGGAGCTGCATGGTTGGCGCTAAGTCACTTCCTTATAGCAGGCGAGCTTCCTTCCTGGGTGTGCCCAGGAGGGTTCTCGGAGCTGGAGTATTCTCATAGCATTGCATCAGCCACAGCTGTTAGGAATGCGCTCTGTGCTCCACCCACAACCTTTCATTAATTAGAAAAAAAAAGTATGGTTATCAGCTTGAGGAAGCCATAGAACTACTTGTATATTTTCTAGCACAAACTCAAGCTGATTTTTTTATTGCTATTGTTTCTTTTTTCCCTTGTTACAGTGTTGTTAAGTCAGATGTTAAAAAAAGTCTAAAAACCTTTTAAATAACTTGCTCCCATTCCACGATATTAAAAACAAAAACAAAAACAAAACAAAAAACCAAAACAAAAACATACCAAGCCTGACCTGTGATGGCACAGTGAATAAAGCGTCGACTTGGAAATGCTGAGGTTGCCGGTTTGAAACCCTGGGCTTGCCTGGTCAAGGCACATATGGGAGTTGATGCTTCCAGCTCCTCCCCCCGCCTCTCTTTCTCTGTCTCTTTCTCTCTCTCTCCCTCTCTCTCTCCTCTCTAAAAATGAATTTAAAAAAAACATACCAAGGTCAGGTATGAAAAGATGTAAAATTAGCATCTTAGAATACAAATCTGTGCCATAACTCTCTCTTTAATTGCTCACAAAAATTAGAGGATATTTTATCGCTTCATATTCATTTTGAAATATCCCCTAATTCTGCTCACAAAAATTAGAGGATATTTTATTGCTTCACATTCATTTTGAAATATCCCCTAATTTTTGTGAGCAAGATATTTCTAAGCATTTACAATTATTTTTATACTCTATTCTACATTGAAAGCAAACAGCTTAAGTGTCTTCTTTGTTTTAACTAGAGAATTTAAAAAAATATCCCTTGATTCATATTTATATTTCCTAGGTAATTATCTCTATGAGATATGTTGATCTAAGAAACTAAGAAAAGTATATACATATGATTTGCTGTTTAGTTTTTCACTGTTTCTGCTCAGGCTGATTGAATTAACCAATGCAGATTTCTTAAACTCAGCAAAACTTAATCATGTAAGTAATTATAATTATAATAAATAAAAAGTGCTTTACCTCAGCATATTCACCAGAGTCTATTTTGCTACACAGCTATTAAAGGTGACCAATTTAAAAAATTTTGAAATTTAATGTATTCCTTGAAAGGAATAATTTACGGTAAAAATAAATTGGAAATGAGAACAGCAGCGGTCACTGAAGTACAAGCAGATGCTATAGAATAAAGTAAAATGTAACTTAGAATTATTAAGCTGAAATCAAGGTGACTGTAAAAATATAAATCAGAATTGTTAGGAAAATCTCTTTGAAAAAGGAAGCCAGGAATCATCACAATAACAGTACCATAAGATGCCATTCTGTTTCTTTAATATAAAGATGAGACCATCCTTACTCCAGTATTCAATAAAAAGACTAAACAGATAATGGTATTGAATCCATTTTTCTTTGAAAATTTTAACAGGATAAGGTGTTTGATGATGCATCCTTGCCTCAACAAAACTCCTCATGAAAAACAGAGTGCTATCAGTAAACAACAAAAAAAGTTAAATGCTAAGAATAAATTCTGTAATTCCTCCCAGTTCCATCCCCTGAGTGAGCTCATTTTCTGAAGATCATTGTCAGAAAGGGGATTCTATAGTGACAGCTGAAAGCAAGCATGTTATTAGTTGAACAACAGTGCCTCTATGAGGAAGAGTAGCAGGGGCAAAAATAACCCTTCTCTGTCTTCCTGGTTTTTAAATAGCTTTGGTCTTCACTAGCTTTATTACAGGGTTATGCGTTGACTCCTTCTAAGGAGTATCCACCCTCATTTAAAATGTCTGCGTAAAGCAAAGGTCTCTGCTCTGCACCATACCAATGTGGATTTGGTCACTATCAGGTTACTTTAACTTTCAGGGAGTAAAACTAACATATTCTTCATTATTTCTTCTTATACACTACCAAATATTAAGACACACATTCTTTTTGGACATGAAAATTCCTGCTCCATTATTTTTATATTAACTTAGCACAATGTCAAAAGACAAATGTATACTTTTTTAATTTACTCTTTCTTTTTTAAAAAAATGGCAGCTTCCCAGGTTAAAAAAAAATAAGTAAGGGTAACATAGTTTGACACTTATGGAACTAACTAGCATTATGCAAATTTCCAAATAGCATACTGTTCAAATGCTTCTGTTTTTCAAAGCCTAACAGCTTTCTAAGAAGTTAGAATAATACACTTTTAAGAAATTCTTGCTCAGTACAGAGAGACCTTTAAAAAATGAATATATTTTGCAAAACATATAATTTAGAAAAATAATGAGAAAAGAACTTAAAATTTTGATAATAAGCATAATTTAATGAATAATTTTCTGTGGTGAGTCATCACTTCCTTTCAATAAAAAGAATTTCTCTGTATGCATGCATGGAACAAGTTTCTATAAAAACTCTAAACTTTTAATGAGAAAAGGTTAAAGTATTACCAAAAAATGTTCCTAATTTCTTTGAGGTTTCATATGGTATTTGATAATATAGTATATTTAATGCCTCTTTGTGAAACATTTAATAGCAGAGCATGCAGGAGAAAGCTACTTATTATTTATTGCACTATAATTTAAAGAAATTTTTTTTCTTGATTGATTTTAGAGAAATAGAAGAAAGGGGTTGAAAGAATGAGAGAGAGAGAGAGAAAGAGAGAGAGATAAGTTGTTCCACTTGATTCTTATATGAACCTTGATTGGAAATCGAACCCACAACCTTGGTTTATTGGAATGATGTTCTAACCAACTGAGTTACCCAGCTATGGCCTAAGGTTTATTATTTATTAATTATAAACACTACTTTTTAAAATAAACAACAATACGTCATTATGTTGATTTCATTCATTGATATGTCCAAAGCACTATAGCATTTTGTGGAACATAGAAGGTTCTCAATAAATAATTGTTGAAATAGTCATATGATTAGACTCTGTACACAAAGACTGAAGTGAATTAGGTAATTTAAGATGAAAGCCACTGGATAATCAATCAAGTGCATAATACGTCCTTACTTATGTGGCTGTTCCAGGTTGAAAAGGGATACAGAAACCCAAACAGCCTGATGCTCTGGACACTGGGCTACTTGGATGGCCATGAGCTTTTTGTTCTTATTCCACTGTGAATTTTTTGGATCAGACAGCCTGATCAGATATGGAGCAGATATTATAATATATTGCTATGTGAATGCAAATGTTTTATAAAGCATTAATGTTTCATGGAAATTAATAGTAATTTCCAAATACTGTCCCAATAAAAGTAGCATTATTCCATTGGATAATATAGGCATAAATATTTCATACTTATTTATTTACCTAGACGGTTCTTGTTAAACCGAATGAGCTGTCTATCAGTTGTCTCCCTTGTGTAGTGTGTCAACTCATTAGGAAAATTCCACAATGTAACAATGTAGTCAATCTGAAATGACTTCATTTCAACACAAATTCTGCATAAAAAACACTTAGTAAGCAGTTTTTCCTCCATAGGGTTTAGGTCATATTTTAGGAATCGAAAATGAATAGATAGACTGACCAGGTGGTGGCACAATGGATAGAGCATTGGACTGTGATGCAGCAGACCCAGGTTAGAAACCCCAAGGTCACCTGCGTGAGCGTGGGCTCATCTGGTTTGAGCACAGCTCACCAGCTTGAACCCAATGTTGCTGGTTTGAGCAAGAGGTCACTCAGTCTGTTGTAGTCCCCCAGTTAAGGCACATATGAGAAAGCAATCAATGAACAACTAAGGTGCCTCAACAAAGAATTGATGCTTCTATCTCTGTTTTCCTGTCTGTCTCTCCCTATCTGTCCTTCTCTTTGTCTCTCTCTGTCTCTGTCACAAAAAAAAATTAAAAAATGAGTAGATAAAAAAAGTTTAAGAATACTTTGGCTTTTCAAATAATTTCTTAATCAATTCTAATTTTAATAGCAGCTTTAAGAAAAAAATAGGAAAGTCAATTAATTCTCAAACTATTTTTATGATATAGAAGACATTTAAAGAATAAATGCTTAGTTATCATTTTGTAAGCATTCACTCCTTATTTGATTTCACTGGCAAATGTGACACCTTACAAAAGAAATTAGGCCATTTCAGATGTAAGTGCTACAGTTTGTTTGTTTTTTCCCCTATCTTAAGAGACTCCATGAATAGTTTAATGTCATATTTTACAAGTTAGCATATTAAGATAACACTACTAAAGATTGATAATTCTTGTCTCTGCTACCTCCCTGATTTCGTTACTGTCATGCACTCTTGGGATATTTCTAAAGCCACAAACAACTATAATATGATACAATGTGGAGTGTTAGGTGTCATTAGTTTCACTGCTCATAATATCAAGCATGTTCCAGAGTATACATTGACTAGCAGCATGCTTCCAACCTTCATGAAGATATCCTTTTTCTTTTATTTTTCTTAAAAAGATATATCCATGAAAATTAGCATAATAAATTATTCAGTAAGAACATTGGATCACCAAATATATTTCAGGCACCCAAAATTATTTGCAAACACATAGTAGAGTTTAAATTTATCAAAAAGGCCAGACATGTACATATCTAACTATAACCCAATAAAATGTGCAATGATAGAACTATATAATTATTACATTGGAACACAGTTGATGATGCCATTAATTTCTCTTTGGCAAGTAATAAATATAATAGCTAATATTAACTGAGTAATTACCATAGGTCACATTCTCTTTTAAGTGCTTTACATGCACTAACAGAACTAAGAGGGAGTAGATATTATCTCTATATTTTTAGACCCTAAGTGATAATGCATCTTGCCCAAGGCTATGGAGCTAATAGGCAGTGGGGCTAAGATTTGAACTCAGGAAGTATGGCTTAAGCCTGACCAGACAGTGGTGCAGTGGATAAAGTCTTTGGCCTGGGATGCTGAGGACCAGATTCAAAACCCCAAGGTTGCTGACTTGAGCTTAAGCTCCCCGGGCTTGAGCACAGGGTCAATGGCTTGAGTGTGGGACCATAGGCATGACCCCATGGTCGCTAACTTGAAGCCCAAAGTCACTGGCTTGAGTAAAGGATCACTGGCTCAACTGGAGCCCCCACCCCTGCCTGGTCAAGGCACATATGAGAAAGCAATCAATGAACAATTAAGGTGGCACAACTATGGAGTGATGCTTCCCATCTCTTTCTCTTACTGTCTGTCTGTCCCTATCTGTCAATCTCTCTCTCTCTCTCTCTCTCTCTCTCTCTCTCTCTCTCTCACACACACACACACACACACACACACACTAAGAAAAGGAAAAAAAAAGAATATATGGCTCTAAAGCCAATGCCCTTGATGCCATCCCACACTGCCCTCTCTTTTTCTTTAGAGTAATCTGGGAAAGGTTCAGAAACAAGTTCATATTTGAGTTAAAGTCAAATTATAATGATTAATTTATGAATTATAAAAAAGCGGAAAGTTTTAGCAAAAGAAATGCAATAAATAAAATCAGGAAGTGAAAGATGTAAAACACAGGTGGGAAATTGGCCAAAATCTTAGTTGCTAGATTGGAGGGCATAGGGGAGGCAGCAGGGAGAAAGAGATTGTAAAGGCAGGCGGAGCCCTGACTGACAGAGGCCTGTAGGCTGTGAAGTAGGATTTTGGCCTTATTCTCTAGGATCCCATAAGGGATATTTTTATACTCATTTTGATAATTATACTGACTTTTTGGCCAGGTCAAAGTACATTTTAGCTATTCATGGAAAGTACAGGCTTTCACTTTTGTCACCATTTTTAAAGCGCAGTATGACATTGAAGCAATCAGCCACATAATAGAGAAAAGAAAACATTTTACTTGAAATATTCTTAAGCTGTTTGAATAATGATATAAATGGATTTCTTTTACATAATTTCTATGAACGTTCTTTGAAGTGATGTATTAAGTAATTATGTTAAAAAATTTGAGTATTTTTAAAAATTAAAATGCTCTTACTAAAGCTCTTGAATAATAAATACTGGATACAGTCATTTGTATTGAAAATGTCCCTGGTAAAAGAAAACAAAGAAAGAAAGAAAAAAAACACCACGATCACCACAATGACATCAAAATCTTGCTTGGAAGAGAACACTTAGCTTCAAACTTCATGCAACTCCCAGATAGCCAGATCTTCTTCGTTAAAAACATCGATACAGGCCCTGGCTGGTTGGCTCAGCGGTAGAGCATCGGCCTGGCGTGCGGGGGACCTGGGTTCAATCCCCGGCCAGGGCACATAGGAGAAGCGCCCATTTGCTTCTCCACCCCACCCCCCTCCTTCCTCGCTGTCTCTCTCTTCCCCTCCCGCAGCCGAGGCTCCATTGGAGCAAAGATGGCCCGGGAGCTGGGGATGGCTCCTTGGCCTCTGCCCCAGGCGCTAGAGTGGCTCTGGTAGCGGCAGAGCGACACCCCGGAGGGGCAGAGCATTCGCCCCCTGGTGGGCAGAGCATCGCCCCTGGTGGGTGTGCCGGGTGGATCCCGGTCGGGCGCATGCGAGAGTCTGTCTGTCTCTCCCCGTTTCCAGCTTCAGAAAAATACAAAAAAAAAAAAAACAAAACAAAACATCGATACAATGTTTAGAAAGTGTTGTTGTGAACAGAAAATACCAACTGCTACTATTAAGGTTGAAAATTGCATATGGTGGCTGAGACCCAGTCTCTTGAAAGCTCATTATATGTACAAATTCATCTAATTCCCTTCTAATTCACACGGTAGTATGCAGAATCTTCCTGTCTCCAAAGCGACTGGGCTTTTGTCCACTTCCTTATTCCCTGATATCCTGTAGAATGGCCCCTCTCCTTGACTTTAGAGTCTTTTTTTTTTTTCTATAGTACATGACTTTGTAGTTTCTGTGCTTCTCTGGTGGTTTTGTTCAGTTTTTAGGTAGCTATATCTTTTTCTGAGCACATCCAGAATCTTCTCTGAGGAAGCATTCATGCCATTCTTTTCTTGTGTCTCCTCCATTTTCCATCCCTTCATTCTGTTCAATGCATCCCTTTCTCGAGGGAAATATAAAAACCAACAAAAAAAAAACCCTCCTTTATGTGTCATTTTCCTGTCAAAATTAATCTTTTTATTCTTAGGAAAGTTGTAGCTACTTTTCATCCAAGGTAAAAATGGAACAAAAGGACAAAAACAAACCTTGTTGCCATGTTCCCATTTTAAGAAAAGCTGGATAACATAAGACTATCACATGAGGAGTAGACAGTCAATGTATTATAAAGGGATTCATATTTGTATCCTCCTTGCAGTTCTCCACTATTTTTTTTTTCAGAAAGCAAGAACATGCCTATGTATCCAAAACAAATTGTTTAGAAAACAAATAATTGAGAAAAAATAGTAACAATAATAGATTGCATCTCAAAATATATTTGAATGTTTGTATTAAATTAAAATATGGATGGCTTCAGTGTAATTTTGAGAAATTATTCACAGTATTATTTTTAGTTATTAGAAATAATTAAGAATGGTCACACTAAGATATAAAAATTATGAGCCTCATAAAGATACATTTTTTGAACTATTAAAAGACTCCACCATATTTCAATATGTCAATTATCTTTTTCTCATTAGGTATCGATACTTCTCTATTGGTAATGACATGTGACATTTATAATTTGGTATTAAATAATTAAAGTTTATATCTGTGAACCATTTAACTTATTTTTAACCAAATAAACTCTACTTAAATTTATTTTTATAATACATCACCCTAAGACATTGGCAATCTGATATATATTATGTTTTCAAGAGGACAAGGGACCGAATTAGAGCACAAGTAGTTTATCTAGTAATGGCTATAGTATGCCATTCATCTCATGTGACTCTGGGGGAAAAAAGGGTGAGAAAAACTGTCCATATTGGTCACTAAGTATCATCTGTATGCTTAGATCCAGTTCTCAGACTATGATTGAAACAGCGGAAATCCAGTGTTTGTTGAAACATGATGGGATAAAGTAATTAAACTGTTCAACTTTAGTCTCTACTTATTGATTTGTACAAGGTCAAGTCTTTACTTCAGTCTAAAACTTATACTTACAGATGTGTGTGTGTTGTATGTGTATATGTGTATGTGTGTTTTAAAGAAATAGAATATGACTATATGGATTATATATGGCCAAGTGAGAATCTAAAACTAGATTCTAGGTAACATTTCAACAAATATTAACTAAAAACCTACTATGTTGTCATAAACTATCAACATAAATATAAAAGAAATTAGATACAACCCCATTAAATAAAGTATTCAGTCTATAATAGAGATAAGCATTAAATCAGTTATCACGCACACACCAAAAATAAATAGTTATCCTTACTAAATTTCTGATGTTCTTGCAAAAAAACAATTAGAAAAATATATAGGAATAAATTTGCTCCAGCTTATGGTAGGGTGTTTACCCTCTAAAATGAAATCTACCCTAATACCTAAGGACGAAAATATATTTTAAAATAACATAAAATAATACATATTTAGAAATAAAGATTAAACTTCTTTACATGTGATTTTATTTCTGAGTGTATAACTTCAAAAATATGAAAAAATGTAAATCTGAATGTATATACAATACATAAACTTGTTCCATAGATCTAAAATATTTTGTTATTTTTATTGTACATAAACATTAATGGAAAATATTTTTAAAATATTGTAACATTAAGACTTGCTAAACAAGGCCCTGGCCGGTTTGCTCAGTGGTAGAGCATTGGCCTAGCGTGCAGGAGTCCCGGGTTCAATTCCTGGCCAGGGCACACAGGAGAAGCGCCCATCTGCTTCTCCACCCCTCCCCTTCTCCTTCCTCTCTGTCTCTCTCTTCCCCTTCCGCAACCAAGGCTCCATCAGAGCAAAGCTGGCCCAGGCACTGAGGATGGCTCTGTGGCCACTGCCTCAGATGCTAGAATGGCTCTGGTTGCAACAGAGCGACACCCCAGATGGGCAGAACATCACCCCCTGGTGGGCATGCCAGGTGGATTCCAGTTGGGCACATGTGGGAGTCTGTCTGACTGCCTCCTGGTTTCCAACTTCAGAAAAATACAAAAAAAAAAAAAAAAAAAAGACTTGCTAAACAGAAGCTTAACTGAGGAAAGTCATCAAATATGCTTCCCTAGTTATGTAAGATTCTCATTTACTGGGCTCATTGCTCTGGGGACACTTGAAGGAAAGGAGATGAATATTTGGTGTTTCAGTTTTTTGTTTTTTGTTTTTTTGAATGTTGAATCAACCCTTTCCAGACTAACCTTGGCTTTATGGTTTTTTCACACTCTCGAGTTTGTTTTACATCACCTTACATCTCCAGGTATCTTATATTTATTGCAATTTCTTTACCAGTTGGTTTAGAAACAATACAGAGGCCAGTCAATAAAATTAACCACTCTGAAGGTAAGTCAAGGATGTTATTTTTATCTCTTTCTAAGTAAAAGAACTGAAAATTAAGCAGTTAGCTTTACTGAGTGATCTCAAACAGATCAGTTAAGGTGTAAAATCAAAACTCTTAACATGTCCAGTATATTTTCCCTTAGAATTATTGGTATAGTACCTGTTAGTTTGGGGTTCATAAAAATGAGACTCTGTAAAGAGAGGGATACATTGTCTAAAATTAAAATGTGCACATCATGACATAGTTCAGTATGGGCAACTAAGTAAAAAATCAGGTAATTCTAGGTAAATTGACTTAATCTGCCTAAAACATTCTGGACAAGTAAAACTAACTAGTAAGTAAAATTGTGATAATCATCAAAGTTATTTTAATTAGGTGTCAGAAACAGAATAATTTTTGATACTGTTCATGCGTCATTCAAGCAAGTGTTTCTCAGAGGCATTCCTTTCATTGTTTATTTCTCATCACTCTGATAAGCATGTATTTGAATTTATGTCATCTGAAAATAGCTGGCTCGCCCTACAGAGACATGGGAAAGTGATGTAGGCATACACCCGCCTAACATTTAATGACCTTAATCCATCTCAATGACTTCCCTTTGTATTCAAATAACCAGTTTGTGATGTAATTTACTAAAATCAACTTTTGTAGTATTATTTCAAAAAAGGACTGCCTTTCATGTGACAGGCTATAATATTTAGCGACTGAAAGGCCTACCATATTTCTGTCCCACTGGGAACTATTTGTTATCTAATGTCACTTATAGACTGCATGTAAATCAAATTATTATTTCTGGCCCTGCATGGTGCATGCTGATTAAAAACTTGTCAAGCTATCAGAAGAATAAGGCCATTTCCCAGCATGGAATGATGTTATTTATTTTAGGCCCAATGATTGGTACCAGAACCAATGCTTAATAATATCTATGGCTGGGGAGGAGTGGGAAATCATTTTAAATGATCATTCTTATTACAATCCTAAAGCTTTAGAATTTCTGACAGTGCTCAAGTAATTGTGCAACTTTAAGAAAATGTATAAGAAGATAGCTAAACTCTCACTGAAATCATTGAGGTCAGTGGATGCTATGTGGTTCTCATCACTCATGGCTTCTCAAAAACATTTCACACTGTTGAACACTGTCCTCTTGAAATGTCTTGGCTGATCCTTTGATCCTCTGTTAAATGTTGTTGATTCCCATAATTTGTCTTATGTTCTCTTTTCATTTTACTTGGTAACCTGGAGACTTTTCTGCCTTCATCTGTGTTTACTACTTCGCACATATTCTCCAGGCAAGAGCTCTTCCTTGACCTCCAGGCCTGTACATCAACAGACCATGAACCATCTACCACTGATAACTGAAATTCAACTTACATAAGCCGACCTATTATCTTCAGACCAAACTGGATTTTCTTAATATATAGCTTTGAAATTTATGCAATTATATGACAAAATTCCCAGGAATCCTCCTAGATCATCTTGTGCTTACTCACATTCCAATCCATTAAAACCTGGTGAGTAAACCTCTAAAATAGTGCTCAACCCTATTCCAGCCCTTCCTTCTCCATTTCTTAGGTTTGTGTTCAAATCATCTGTCCACCATCACTATCACAGATGGCCCCCTTCCTGCATTCCTGCACATGTTTTAGCTGGCTTCCAGAGTGTATTTTCTAAAACACTGAATTGATCATTTTATTTTCAGCATTCAAGAGTACCACACTGCCTAAAATTCAAGCTTATTAGCATGGCCTAAGTCTTTGTGGTCAGATATCCATCTATACTTCCAGGTTCAATTTTTAGCTTGGACATCTTTTCACTCTAAGTCTCAACAGTTATACTATTGTACCAGAGCGAGATGCTTCACACCTATCACTCTCTCTTTGTTCTGTCTGTTTTACATAGTTGCCTCTACTTATAAAACCCACTGTATTAGCTATCTATTGCTACATAACAAATTAACACAAACTTAGTGGCTTAAAAAATACACATTTATCATCTTATAATTTTTGTTGGTTAGGAATCCAAGTGAGGCTTAGCTGGATCCTCTGCCTCAGGATGTCTTGAAAGCTGCAATTAAAGTATTAGCCAGGATGAGGGATCTCATCTAAAGAATCAACTAGGGAACAATTTCCTTCCAAGCTCATTCACTGGTAACAGCAGAATTTAATTTGTCAAGGCTCAAGTTCTAACAGACTATTACCTGGAGGCCTTCTTTGGTTCTTTGCTTCATGGGCCTGTTCTCAGGTAGCTCCTTCATAAATATGACAGCTGCTTCATTGAAGCCATTAAAGGAGAGAGTCACAGTCTTATTTAACTCAATTACAGAAATGACATCCCATCAACTTTTCCATATTCTGTTGGATAGAGAAACATATCACTAGGTTCAGCCCACACTGAAGGGGAGGAAATTTCACAAAGATACAAATACCAGGAAGAGGATTATTGGCAGTCATTTCACAAGCTGCCTACCACCAGTATCCCCGAGTTTCCTCCACTGTCATTCATCTGAGAACATTGTGCTAATTTCTGAAGACTCATCTCAATTATCAAGACTTCAGTTCCTCAGTAAAAATTTTCCTGACCAACCCACCCCAAAGTTGATTATTCCCTTCTTCTTAATCTCACTGCACCTCTAACATTATTTCTCAATTAGTTATTCACATAGCTTTCTCCTCCACCAATATTTTGAGAGAAGAATTATAATTTATTTTTTTTCAATATCTGTAGGTTGCCAATCCAAAGAAGCTCATTAAATGTGAAATAATAATTTTTCAAAATAAATGGAACTACAAATATTAAGTACAAATATTAAGGTTTCATCTCCAAAAGTATTTGAATGATATATGTTAAATTAAAATATGGATGGTTATAGTGTAATTTTGAGAAATTATTCACATTTTGATTTTTAGTCAATAGAAGTAATTATCAATGATTACACTAAGAGATAAAAGATTATGAACCTCATAAAGGATAGATATTTTGAACTTTAAAAGACTGCATCATATTTTATTAGGTCCTATTCACTATTACAATAATATCTTCTAGGGTTACTTAAAATCAAATAATCTAACATCAGAGAGTTGCATTCATCTTAGGGTACAAAAGGCAGTCTTTAGTGAGTGACTTCACAGAGCAACAGATTTGTCTCTCTATTATTTTTAAATTACTTCAAATGAGAAGTAATTTACAACTGTAAAACAAAATGCTATATGGCTAAGGAGTTAAAAACATAGGCTTTAACATAAGACTATGGTGTGGAATCCCAGCTTTGTCAACTATTTGCGTGACCTTGGGCAAATTACTTAATCCTACTGTGCATTGTAAAATGGTAGTAATCAGACCTATATCATAGAGCTGCTACCAATATTAAATAAAAGGATTCCTGGAAAGCAGTTTAAAAAAACCCTGTTATATATTGGACTCCCAGTGAATATTAATCATTATTATTACCTACTATATTAACATGGAAGGATGTCCATGGTGTTTAATAATGTAAAATCAATTCAGAGAAAAGTATATATGTACAGCCTTATTTACCTTTATTTTTCTTTAAATTATATATACTTAGTTCGTTCATATGTTTATATATATGAAAAATTTGGAAGAATGAACGTTAGACTTTTAACAATAATTTTTTTTTAGCCAGGGATGGGAGAAGTTAAGGATGATATTTTTATTTGTTATTTTGCATACTTTTCTATTGTTTGAATTATGTTAAATAAGCATATATCACTTTTATATCCTGTTATGTGCTGAATTGTTTGTTTTTTTGTTTTGTTTTGTTTTTGCTAAAACGATATGATGAATTCCTAATTCCCAATACTTCAGAATGTTACCTTATTTGGAAATAGGGTCACTGCAGATCTTATTAGTTAAAATGAGGTTATACTGGAGTAGGATAGGCCCTTAGTGCACTATGTTACTGTTCTTACCTTATAAGAAGAGAAGAGACATAGACACAGAGACAATGCCATGCAATGACAAAGGCTGAGATTGGAGTTATGCAGGCTTAAGCCAAAGAGTGCCAAGAGTTGCTGGCAATACAGCATACACTACTAGGCAACAAAGAAAGATTCTCCTACAGGTTTCAGAGCTAAGCTAAATATTGAAAATACCTTGATTTTGGACTTCTAGCTTCTGAAACTATGAGACCATACATTTCTGTTTTTTAAAACCATCCAGTTTGTAGTACTTTGTTACAAAAGCCCTAGGAAACTAATATATATACTAAAATAAAATAATTTATATTTTCAAAGTATAAACAAAATGTTAAAAGATATCCAGTTACATGGTTTATAAGAGTATAATCTCATGGTAAAGTTTAAGTTACAGGGAAATTTTGATGCTAACCCTCCCAGCCATGGCAATAGACTTATTCTTTTTATAAATTTTAACCAAATCCTTATTGATCATAACTTATTTTGAGATTGTTGCATTGTAGAAAACTACCTAGCTTGCTTCATATTACCTTGAGGTGATAAAAGTGTAATTGTTGTCATTATTGTTTTAATTGGTGCTGCATTTTAATGGTTATAGATGTGGTTGTTGTAAGGTATTTTAAGCTGATGGAGGTTTCAGTGTTTGACATAGAACCTGAAATAAAGATTATGGTATTTCATATTAATATCACCTTTTATAGTTAATATTGCCTTTTGAAATTATTGACAGAACACATGCTCAAATGGCTACATAGCTTCCTTGTTCTGTACCATATTTCTTTTTTTTTTTTTTTGGAGTTCACTAAGATTATCTAATTATGCCAGCAGTGCCACCGTATTTACTCAGTCTATAATGTATGGTAGGTATATTATAAAATACTGAAGGGAAGGGAGAAAACACTTAAAGTAGTTTCTATTTGAAAAACAGTATTGTTACAAATAATAGCAAGAATAATACTTTATTAATCATAGGTCCTGATTTATTTTTATTGCAAATGCTAGTACCATATTAGGCAGATAGACTAAAATATATAGCACAAAGAACAGAAAAAAACTTACTTAAAATACAAAAGGAACAAGGAATAGGTTTTTGATGATCATATTTAAATATTTTCAAACTGGGTTATTTTCCACCCAGCAACAGAATAATTGATATAAAATTATAAAAGAGACTGTGCCAAAATTATTGTTAAACCCTGTATATTGAGTACAATGGTCTTTATACATTAGTGTTTTATGGGAGAACTATCATTTATTTTGGGATAATAGCCAGTTCTTTTATCACTATAACAGCTTAAATGCCTCTGTTTCTAGATTTCAAGTCAGCTGCATTTTCTAAATCTTGAGAATGGGCAAAGCATAAATTTCTAAGCCAAAGGCTTAGTGGGCTGTCTTCACTTTTAGGATTTGGGATGAGTTTCAGCTTGCAAGACGGGCTTTCCCTCTGAAAGTAGGGGAAGAGGCACTTAGTGTTAAGATGTCACAGTGGCTCTTCCCTAGGCTACAGTCAGAATCACTGGGAAATGGGTTGCCCAGGCCTCACCCTCAGTAATTCCTCTGGATCTGGGAACTGGCTTTTTTTTTTAAATAAAACTTGCCAGATTATTTTAATGTGCTGTCAAGATATTAGTGGTTAATAGATCAGTTTTCAAAATACAGTCTGCTTTACATTGGAGAATTGTGGCACTATCAATATTGTGGCTGTGTTATTATGGTTTTGCAAGAGGTGACCATTGAAGGAAATAGGTAAATGGTATATAGAATGGAATCTCTCTCTATTATTTCTTACAATTGCATGTGAATCTATAATTATTTTTAAGTAATACATATAACTTGGCCTGACCTGTGGTAGCACAGTGGATAAAGTGTTGACCTGGAATGCTGAAGTTGCTGGTTCAAAACCCTAGGCTTGCCTGGTTAAGGTACATACAGAAGTTGATGCTTCCTGCTCCTCCACCTTCTTTCTCTTTCTGTCTCCTCTTCTCTCTGTCTGTCTCTCTCTCTCTCTCCCTTTTCTAAAAATGAATAAAAAAATTTAATAGTAAGTATAACTTAAGTTTTAATAGTTAGCCAATGAACTCCATTATTCTCACTTGTGACTCTTAAAATGCAGAAACAAGGCACCACCAATTATGAATATCTGTGAGTGGGATCTAGAGTCTACATTTTATCATGCTCTCCAGGAGATTTTACTGAAATTGAAGAAACACTGATTTAGGTTCTTATGCTTTTAGATTTTGAAAAATACTGGGCGCCTGGCCAGTCCTAGCTAAGGAGGAATTAGACAAGTTGGCACTCTGTTCTACGTTCTCTCCCCCATTTAGTATTTTCCTGCTATTCCCATTTCACTCATACACAAAAATAGGAACCTTGTATACTAAGGTGTTACAATCATTCTAAAGTAAACAAATACATAAAAATAATATATAACGAGCCTGACCCGGTGGAGGCACAGTGGATAGAGTGTCGGACTGGGATGCGGAGGACCCAGGTCCGAGACCCCGAGGTTGCCAGCTTGAATGCGGACTCATCTGGTTTGAACAAAGCTCACCAGCTTGGACCCAAGGTCACTGGCTCGAGCAAGGGGTTACTCAGTCTGCTGTAGCCCCCCTGTTCAAGGCACACATGAGAAAGCAATCAATGAACAACTAAGGTGTTGCAAGGAAAAACTAATGATTGATGCCTCTCATCTCTCTCCGTTCCTGTCTGTCTGTCCCTATCTATCCCTCTCTCTGACTCACTCTCTGTCTCTGTTAAAAAATAATAATATATAATGAATTCATTCATTACAAAGAAGCACTTACTATGTGCCAAAAACAGTTCTAGACACTGCATTGAAGAATAACATTTGCAAACTAGGTGCCACAGTCATTGTGATAAAAACTATACATGAATTTCTCTTTTAATCCTTACAACCACCCTGGGATGTAGGTTTTTTTCTCCCCACTTTATAGAAAAAAAGCATGGAAACTTAGAGATACTAAAGTTTTTATTGCTGATAAGTTATAGTCTTAGAATTCAGCATCCATCTGTGACTAGATTTTTGTGGTATAATATATATAACATAAAATTTACTCTTTTAACCACTTTAAAGTGAAGAGTTCAGAGCTATTAAGTATATTTATAGTGTTGGGCAGCATTCACCAAATTCCACCTTCAGAATGTTTTTTTGTTTTGTTTTGTTTTGTTTTTGTGTGACAGAGACAGAGAAAAACAGAGAAAGGGACAGATAGGGACAGACAGACAGGAAAGGAGAAAGATGAGAAACATCAATTCTTCATTGTGGCACCTTAGCTGTTCATTGATTGCTTTCTTATATGTGCCTTGACTAGGGAGCTACAGCAGACCAAGTGACCCCTTGCTCAAGCCACTAACCTTGGGTTCAAGCCAGCAACCTTGGCCTTCAAGCCAGAGACCTTTGGGTTCAAGCCAGCGACCATGGGGTCATGTCTATGGTCCCACACTCAAGCCAGTGACCCCGTGCTCTAGCTGGTGAACCTGTGCTCAAGCCGGATTAGCCCATGCTCAAACCAGCAACCTAGGAATTTCAAACCTGGGTCCTCTGCGTCTCAGTCCAATGCTCTATCCACTGTGCCACCGCCTGGTCAGGCAGAACTTTATCACCTTCCCAAATGAAACTACAGTATGTGCCCATTACACAATATCATAGGCTGTTTTTGTTAGGCAGTATATGATACTTCTTTTTGAAAAATAAAAATTCTGAAGGTAGAACTTCAGACAAAAGGTAAAGAACACAATTTGAGAGAAGAGCTATCTGTTTCAGTTTCCCCGTTCCACTTGCCAAGGAATTATCCTCACTTCTTACATTCTTGCCTCAATTACACTGGGATGTTCTTCAGGAATTGAAGCCAATGTTGAGAAAATACTGGCAGCATCTCCCCCCACTTCCATCTATAATATCTGAGCACAAAAGAAATTGCTATCTTGAAGACTTGTTTCTTTTTTTTCCAGTTGAATAGAAAATGCATTGTTGATAGCTAATCCACAAGCAATTTAAATATATAATTAATTAGAGGAACAAATTGAAATTGACCAAAGCTACTCTGCTCAAATCTCTCAGAGCTTTGAAAAGATCACTTTTTAAATGGTCAAAACAATTACTTAGAATTCAGGCGTACAAGTCAGCATGCAGTGGAAATACAAAAAAGAAATCATTCTCCCATGATATTATAAATGCTAACCCTGCTTCTTAAAGCAAACTAAAGTATTTTTCTGTTATCAGGAGCTGTCTTCTAGGATAAATAATTTGGTATTTCATAAAAGGAAAAAAAATCAAAAACATTTTTATGAAATGTATCTCTTTTGAAAAATGACTCCTTGTATTTGAGTAAGAGAATTCTTTAGAAGCCAAACTATTGAGATGATTCATCTACACAAAAGAAAAATACTATTCAAGAAGAATATTTGAAGATATGTCATTTTAAATCAAATATGAATTTAAAAATAAGCCTCAAATGGCAAAAAAAAGGAAAGATAAATCAATAACTAAAATCAGAGGTGATTTAAGTTTGGAAACTTGTATCCACTTGTTACTTACTTTATTATATTGTAATACAGTGATAAATAAAACAGAGGAAGTGCTTTGGTTTTCAGATTGTCTAAGAAATTGAAGCATGTAAACAGTTTAGCAACTAATATGAATTTTGTTTTGATGGTAATTATGAAGCAGCGTGAGCACAGTTTTCACTTCTAAATAAAGATGGACAATGAAGATCAATTTTTCACCTTCCTCTTTGGATGGTCACTACCAGCACAATTTAATTGGGATCAGGTAATTGCTCAGAAGGCTCCAGTGAATGCATTATCATTCCTCAGTGTCACTCCTGTACACCTAGTCTTGACGTTGTTTGTCAGAAACTGTCACAATGGAGTGTGTCACAGAGAAAAATAACCTGTATGTCATTACTCAGAGCTTCAATACTAAAACCTAAAGTGATGAGAAGAATATTTTTTAAGCAAAACCCTCTTTTCTCTGAACTGATTAAATTGGTGCATCAGGGTAATATGACAGAACATTTTATTTATTTTTTTATTTTATTATTAATTTTAATAGGGTGACATAGATCAGTCAGGGTACATAGGTTCAGAGAAAACATCTCCAGGTTATTCAGACATTTGATTATGTTGCATACCCATCACCCAAAGTAAAATTGTCTTCTGTCACCTTCTATCTGGTTTTCTTTGTGCCCTGCCCCTCCCCCAACCCACTCCCTCTCTTTCCTCCCCACAAATAGAACTACCATATGACCCAGCAATCTCTCTACTGGGTATCTACCCCCAAGACTCAAAAACACTGGTATGTAAATATAGAACATTTTAGTAAAATAAATTAACTAGGAAAGTTCAGTGATTTTTGTACTTTTAGCTTTTGTGTGATGGTCTTAAAATGTTCTTATTACCCTCTTTTAGCATTGAATAATATTATATTAGTCTTGAGTGTCTTTAGCACAATACTATGAATTATGCAAATAAAAGATATAAATGTTGTTTAACAGACCATATAGTACTGTGAATTTTATTCTTATTACAAATATATATTTTTCTGTGATTTTTTCATTTTTAAATAGAGATCAGCAGAAATTCAGAAATTAATTGTGGTAGTATTTATATTACTAATGAAAAATGACTATGAGTTCCAAAAAACTAAGGTTATTGTAAAGGTTGATTTTTTTTCCCTTCTATTCTTAAAAGTTCTTTGGCTGGTCTAATAACTAAATTAAGAGATATTAACAAGAGAAAAACAAAGGTTTAAAACTATGTTTACATGCTATACATATGGAGAGACCCAGGGAAACAGAATAATTCTTCTAAATGGCCAAAGATATCACCTTAAATACAATCTTTAGCTAAAAACAAAAGAAGATGTTGGTGGGAGGGAGTCAGTTATGGAGGTCACCAGGAAGACCACAGTAAACAACAGTAAAGTTATCATATGGATTTAAGTCAGGAGGGGAAGAGGAAGAGAAGGGTGGGGGAAAGAAGCAGATAGTCACTTCTCCTGTGTGCCCTGACCAGGGATTGAACCAGGGACGTCCATATACACCATGCCAATGCTCTATTCACTGAGCAAACCAGCCAGGGCCAATAATAAACATTTCTACAGAAACAAAAGAAAGATAAAAGTTAATGATTAGAGCAGAGCACAATCCTAGTCTGAGTCTGATGTACAGCCAGGTGAGAAAAGAAAAATTTCTAGATGTAGGGGTTCAAGTACCTTTTAAAGTTTGAATGTCTGATGATGTCATCAAGTGTTTACGTAAACTTTCTGAATGGTTTCCACAACAAGAGGCACAAAGATTATCTAAACATGAGCTGTTGTCATTTTCTCTGAAGTTTATATCAAGTTGTCTAGCTTCAGTTTACAGGATATCAGAAAAAAAGGGCAGCTTTAGTCTTGATGAGTCCACATGAAAAAGATAGAAAAAAATTAGAATGTTATTTTGTAGAGTCATAGAGAGATATTGGAGGAAACTAGAATAATTCAGTATCCAGATCAGTTTACAAGTACATAAAAAAACCTCAAAGATAACAGAGGTAGAATCTGCTATCCATAAGTGTGTACTAATCATAATTTCTATTAGAACATACTTTTTTCTCTCTAAAAGCACCCTCATTTCTACCAAAGGTAGCCAAATTAAGAATAGTTTATTTTCAAAATAAGTCTAGTTTCAATAAACTTGGCTCAATTATTTACAATAAGTGCAGCAAGAATAGTGATTGATCATAAAGGCTCTTTTATTTCATTTTTAAAAATTTATGGTCTTATAGGGTCTTTTAAATCTGCCTTACTAAAATATTTTATAAAGAGACCCAGAATGGACTTTTAAAGTCTCTCAACACCAGGAAGTCAAGTCAAGGACTTGCCATCAGACTTTGCTGGTATACTTATAAATTTGGGTAAATATTTCTCTTCTCAAGGTCACCAAAATATATTGAAATTCTTACACATGCCAGGAAATGACCTTCCTTACTCACCTGGTTAGACTCTCGGGAACTTTGTAGGCAAGGTTTTCCAAGGGGCTTTATTGGCTCCATGAAGTCAACCTTAGTTCCTTAAAACTGTCTAGTCATATCTAATTCTATGCACATCTCTCTCAAATACAGCATTCCAGTCAAAGCCTTGGTAAAATACTTGACCAGTGGTTGTGCATTATCTAGACTGTTGACCAGGGACACTGAGGTCCCAGGTTCAAAACCTTGAGGTCTTCAGTTTGAGCATGGGCTCATCCCACTTGAGCGCAGAGTCACCAGCTTGAGTGTGGGGTCACCCGCCTGAGCATGGGATCATAGACATGACCCCAAGATCGCTGGCTTGAAGATAAAGGTTGCTGGCTTGAACAAAGGGTCACTGACTTGGCTGGAAGCCCCCACCCCCATCAAGGCATGTATGTGAAGCAATGAACAACTAAGTTGCAGCAACTACTAGTTGAAGATTCTCATCTCTCCTCCTTCCTGGCTGTGTGTCTGTTTGTCTCTCTGTTTCTCTCTCTCTCCATCAGTCTGTCTCACTAAAACAAACAAACAAAAAATTAAAATAAAAACTTGGTAAAATAAACAATGTTTGCAATTGTGTCTTATTACAAGGAGAAGAGATTCTTATTGAACTTATGCAAATAGCTATATTACCATGAAATAAGAATACTCATAAATACTTACTCACTAAGAGATTCCAAATTCTACAAAGAGCAGGTAGGGAAATAACTATTTCATCTTTAGACACAAAGAAACACTACCAAATTGCTGTAAGTCAGTCATAGTTAGGATAAGTGAAAAGAGAAAAAAGTTTCCTTAAACCTGGGAAAACAAGACATTAGAAGAGTAGCGATATTTCAAACAAAATGTCATAAAAGTTATAATCATCCTCATTAGTTCATTTACTCCTGTGTTATTCTTATTCTGCCTGAACTAAGTTTTTCCATTTGTTCTGAAAATGCTTACCCTGATTAGTTTTATGATCTTAAAGCTGTTCAGAAATCTGTGTGTTAGAGTACTTTCTGTGAGTCTCCTTGAAGATGAAACGCTTTTGCAAAAGCATCAGAGTAAACCAATAACTCTATAAATGACAAAGGCTTAAAATTGGTCATGGTTAAATATGTAATGCAAGTTCATAATTGACAATGACATTTTCTTATTTCTGTGGCATATAACACTTCAAGGTAATAAGTAGAATAACATATCAGGGCATTTTGATATCTAGGAACTTCATAAAATTTCTAGAGCACTTGTATTAATAATATATGTCTACACCAATATAATCTAAGAAGGCTTAACATTACTTATTTGACAATTCTTCTCATGTAATGTAACATACCAAATGAGCATAATTAGTGTGCTGTCTCTCTTTTTCATAAGGAGAAAAAAAAAGGAAAATCTTTTGAGATGTCCCAGTGGACCTTTGAAAATTCCCAAAGTTACTTTCAGGTCAAAAATAATTTATTTTGAAAAGTTTGTCAAAAATATAAAAAAGTATGAATACCACAAAATAAGGATCACAGGCCATTATGAAACAATTTTTAGTTATCTTTAATCAAAGTGGTGAAAAAAGGCAAATACAGAAGGTTACATAATTACTAGCAAAATTTAGCTCTTTTAATATTGAGAAGATTCAGTCTTCTTAAGTAATCAAAGACCTGATTAGGACAACATGAAACACAGGAAATCATTTTAATGAAACACAAAATCTTTGCTTGTTAGTCAGATTTCTAAAAGAGAACAAAGGAAACCTTTTACAACTCTTATCAAGAGCAGACCAATAGTCTAAGAAAATTTTGTCTTATTAGGAGATAAAAGTAAATTAATTTTTAGCTGTACATACATATACTACTGATTTTAAAGCTTATGTTAACATCTTTATAACAATTTAATTTTTTGCCAACTTGACTACACAGAGTAAAATTTTATTTCTCTTTTTCTCTCTTTCTAACTTTGTATTTAATTTGTCCTTTATTTTCCTCTTTTGAAATAACCAGGGTTAATTTGGGACAAAATTATTTTCCCTAAACAAAATATGTCTTTGTATCTCTTACCTTTTCTTACCCCAAAACACATCCAATTTTCTTTACATACAGAATTATTTCTCTTATTAGTCTAGTAGTTTTAACTACATATATTAATTAGTATTTATAATCTTTAGAAAGCTTAATTTATAGTGAAAACTAAAAGTGATTGTAAATTGTCTGTTATAAAAGCATTCTTTAGAATGGCAAATTTATGAAAACATTTCATAATTCCTAGAAGTATGATAGAGAGCTAGACAGGCATGAGCAGAGCAAAGACAATGAGCCAGGTACATACAGAATGTTACCAGTGCAGAAAGCACCAGGTACTTAGCAATGAGCAAAACTGTTCTGGGACCTCACCACTAGGATGACCTTTTCTCTCCTAGCATCTCATTGGTCATGTGGTTCAGACCCCCACAAACTTACCTTCCCTGGCATATTGCTACTCTGTTGGTTAGACCCACTTATAGTGGGAATGAACAAGGGGGCCAAAGAATAGCCTTTAAGCATTAAATCCCCAGGACCATGAGGTTCTGACCGACATCAAACACACCTAGGCCTCAGTAGTGTTTCAGCTCCAGGCCCAGAAAAACAGCAAAACCAAACAAGGGATGCCATGGCTGACATCAGGACCAGCAGCAGTGACTAATGACCTCCTGTCCTGGCACCAACCAATCAGTAGAGACCACGACCCTGAAAGGACACACCTAGAAAGCTGATGACTATTCTATTGGGATTCTCCCCTGAGACCCCCAGATAAATACTCTCAAGATAAAGGACCCAAGGCAGCTCTCTCTCTTTTTTTTTTTTTTTTTTTTTTTGTATTTTTCTGAAGCTGGAAATGGGGAGAGACAGTCAGACAGACTCCCGCATGAGCCCGACCGGAATCCACCCGGCACGCCCACCAGGGGCGACGCTCTGCCCACCAGGGGGCGATGCTCTGCCCCTCCGGGGCGTCGCTCTGCCGCGACCAGAGCCACTCTAGCGCCTGGGGCAGAGGCCAAGGAGCCATCCCCAGCGCCAGGGCCATCTTTGCTCCAATGGAGCCTTGGCTGTGGGAGGGGAAGAGAGACACAGAGAGGAAGGAGGGGAGGGGGTGGAGAAGCAAATGGGCGCTTCTCCTATGTGCCCTGGCCGGGAATCGAACCTGGGTCCCCCACATGCCAGGCCGACACTCTACCACTGAGCCAGCCGGCCAGGGCCCAGGGCAGCTCTCTTAATGGAGCACTCCCATGCCTTTCCCTAAACTCTTCCCCCAGGCCCATTTTCCTTTCCTTTCTGTCTCTTTCTTAAGCTCCAAGGGCCCTTCTTTTGCCTCTGTAACTTATTTTTTTAGTCCATTTCTTCTACAGCTCACTTCAGTGACTTTCTAAATAAACTTTCTCTAAAAGTTTGAGTCTTGGCTCTGAATTATTTCTCAGCCAGAACTCAAGTACCAAGGTTGCTGAACCGAGGTCCAATTGCAGGTAACATGCTGAGGTCACTTCACTGCCAAAGGAAACATTTGCCCTTATTAAGAGTACAGCTTTTTTTTCTCTTTTTTTTCTTTCTTTTTTTTTTTTTTTTTTTTTTTTTGTAATTTCCTGACGTTGGAAACAAGGAGGCAGTCAGACAGACTCCCGCATGTGCCCAACCAGGATCCACTCGGCACGCCCACCAGGGCGCGATGCTCTGCCCATCCGGGGCGTCACTCTGTTGCAACCAGAGCCATTCCAGCGCCTGAGGCAGAGGCCACAGAGCCATCCTCAGTGCCTGGGCAAACTTTGCTCCAATGGAGACTTGGCTGCGGGAGGAGAAGAGAGAGATAGAAAGAAGAGGGGGAAGGGTGGAGAAGCAGATGGGCGCTTCTCCTATGTGCCCTGGCCAGGAATCGAACCCGGGACTCCTGCACACCAAGCCGACGCTCTACCACTGAGCCAACTGGCCAAGGCAAAGAGAGTAGAGTTTTTTAATGTGACCAAGACATGTTTATAAGAGACCCAAATTTATCTTTAGTTTCACTGTAGTAAGAAGCCAGAAGTAGATAGACCTAAGTTCCATAACTGATGGTTTACTATTTTATTTTATTTGAGTATGATCTAGACATCCAATGAAATTTCATTATTTAATTTAACTTAGCAAAACTTTAAGGTTTCAAGTTACTGAAAAGATTTCAGACACTATTTTAAAGTAAACATACTATAAAATATAATTACTGCTGAAAAGTTTGCATAAAAACTTTTCTCCAGATTACATATATCTAATCTCTTGCTCTTAACAATTGTGTTTAGACTACCCACAAAAACTTTGTGTGTCGGAGTGGCCATCATCCAAAACAATTTTTCTTGATGACAAATTTAGTAAGAGATAACATGAACTTATTTTATTGTTAATAAATCTAGGTAGAATAAAAAGTATTGTATAAATACTTAATTCTGACCTCTAAAATCATGCCTGTTTTAATTAAACCAACAAACGTAAACTAGCTTTAGCACCAAATTTTTTTTCAGATCATGTGAACCTGAAATTTATTTAGGTTCATTTTTATTATATTTCTGAAAATTTAATTATAAAAGTGCTTAATTTTCTTTAAGCCAATTAAAGAGAGCCCCTTTATGAATTAATTTGACAATAATATGCAGAGGTAGAAAAAAATATCACACATCTACAACATACATTTATAAGTACACATAAACATACAGACACAAACAGAGACTTTAGAGTTATTGTTTTAAAATTATTGCAATGAATCAGGTACAATAAGACAAAACTCCCTAGTTTATAAAAGTAAAAGTTGGAATAAGTTACCTTTACTTGACTACATTTTGGGCAAGAGAGCTGTTTTATATATAGTAATTTGTTTTTTTTTTTTTAAAAAAAGACTTTCTTTCCTTCTTTTTTCCACTGTTGAAAAACATCACCCTAAAATCTTCATTTCAAAGAATGGCTCTTAGATCCTAGAGAAGATGGAGGTAGAAAATCTACACCACAGATGCATGGAGAAATATCCAAGTTTTCTTCAAGATGAAGGTTATTTTGGGGAGGGGGGTATATTTGCTTATTTTTAGAGGTCTAGTGTAATTAATTTTTTTTCCTTTTTTTTAATGCAAGACAATCCTGTTTCCAATTTCCTGATCTTTAACAATATCTACTGACATTTTGAGATGAATAAGGAAGGTTTGGGGATGGGTAAATATTGGTCAGACTTGAATTGCTTCTAGAGATACAGTTCTGGTTTTGTAGAGATTTATAAGACAGAGACAGATTTTTTTCCAGTTCCCCAAAGAACTGTATTACAGCCTAAATATCAAGGGACTAACCCAACCCTCCAACTAAACTTGCTTGTTTCTTTATATCAGGAAGATTTCAATCTAAGATGAAACTTGGAGGATTTATACAGTCTAGAGTCTAGAACTTCAGAGTTTAATGCATTATGCCTTTAAATAGTCTATCTAAAACATTTACTAAAGGCCTCTTTCTGAGTGCACAATTGAGCTTTAGACCAATTCTCCTGTGGGAGTGGGGATTTCTACTGTTGTTCCAATTAGCTCCTGAATGGCAGCTTCCAGCTCAGCTCCTTCCTGGTCATCTGTGGGAAGACAAAGGAGAAATTCCGGCCATCTGTTTTCTCTGTGAGAAGGGTTTTGAATGGCCACTAATCTTTCTACCTACAGTCTATTTGGTAAGATCTTCTGAACATAATGGTAAAAGGGCTTTATAATTTAAAATATCTAATGGCGTCTAGGGGATGTGAATTCTTTGCAGTGGGGGTCTAGGATTGTCACAAACAGCATTGCATAGGAAGGCTTAAACTGGCAGAGACTTATTATGGAGCCTTGGAAAGTAGGAGAAGTTATAAGGGAAACCAAAGTGAGCCCTACCACCTATCTGAGGTACTTATGCTAAGTTTACTTCTTGGCTTTTAGTATTTACATGAGTAATCTATTTACTCTAGCCACAAAGTTGATGTTGAAGTGCTCTCTGTCAATCTTAGGAAAAGAAACCCCAGGTGGGGCTGGATTTTGAGAAAGGGAATTTATATTGGATATGGACATTACTTTTTATTCTAATTTCTGTTTTTTGAACTTATTAAGAAAGTCCCTAGGGCTAGCTGTTATATTCCTTTGAATCCACTTCTTAACTTTGTCTTTTCATGGTTACTAACAAGACAGCTATTATAAAAACTCTGTACATTTTTTTTCTTTTAAATATAGCCAAGTCAAAGCATGGGCAAGTAGGATCTTATATTAATCTAATTAGTGACACAGGCCAATCAACCTTTTCCTGGCTTAGTCATGGATGCAAGAGGCATCACCAGAAAGGGTGTAAAAAATGCAGCCCTCGATCCAGAAAGTTTACTCCCAGAGTTAGTCAAAGAGAGCAAAGACTTTCACTGTCACAGGTGGTAAGAATGGTGTAGTGCAAATGGTGTCTCAGATTTCCCATGAGAATATGAGATGTCTCCAGTCATAGTCCTGGTAATCTAGGACAACAGGCAAGTGCTACTAAAAAGGGTCATCTTCAGCACTAACAAGACAATGAAGGTTAGATGACAAAGGACCCTTATGGACTGGGACCCCTCATGACAAACTCCCCTGAAAGCTAGCATAGTCAGACAAAGGGACTGCTGTTTGTCAAATCCACAGCCTATTTGGCTGTCTGCCAGGTGCATTCCAGCACATGTATTCTTTGTTTGGCAGAAGCCAGAAAGAATATCTACCTGGTCACAAAGCCATGCTCGTAAGACATATAAAAATACAACAGAGACAAAAGAAAACAATGACCATCTCTGGAAGAAAGAGCATCAAGAGAAAACAAGACTACTCATTAAAAAATTTTTTATCAAAGCCAATATATCCAAAGAACTAATTCACCTGTATATTTTCTCCTGCTAACCTAATTATAGATAAAGAAAACGACTTTCACTATTCTTACTTCAATCAGAGATCTGGGAAACTGACATGGTAGGAATTCTTACCTTCTCCTGGCTTTTGTCAGAGGCCCCATGATCTCTCAGCTGCAGCAGCCTTGGAGAGAGTAGTATCTAGCAGTTAAGGTCCTGTAATATCAACAACTATTGAGATGGGAAAATTTTTACTTTTACCCTTCTAGATTCTTTAGCTGGTCTAATAATCAAATTGAAACAAAAAAGATTAGTAGGAGAAAAACAAAAGTTTAATAATGTTGGGTAAATGAGTAAAATCTGTATTTTCTGGTTTTGCTCACTCTCATTGTTAAAAATGGCTGCTGCTCATGTGATGATGCTCTCATGTGATACAGCTAATTGCCTTTCATGCTTGGGAAGGGACTTGGTTATGCTAATGTGTGCTGGAAGAGGGGATTGTCCTGGGGAAAAGTTTTAAAAGGAAAAGCTAGAAGGCCATTTGAAGGGGAGACCACGTTGTTACAGAGAAGGAGAGAGGACACATGGTTGGAGGGGAGGAGGCAGCCAAAATGGAAGCATGCAGAGGGGACTGAGTGAGGCTATTAGGCCTTTGATTCTAGGAAAAAAATCGGAAAGAATGGGTCTTGGTGCTCGTGTGTTTGTTTTTAATCATTGGCTGGTATGAGTCTAGAGTAAAGGAAAATGGTCCATCATTTCTTGGCTCCGTTGATTCATTATGATCTACCCGGATTAAATGCAAACCTGCACGGGCCAGGCAGCTGTGATGGTGGCCGCAGCTATTGGCCATAGAAATAACATGTATACCTTTTGTATAAATGAGAAAGATGCAGAAAAATAGAACAAATTTACAAAATGGACAAATTTATCACCTTGAACACCATCTTCAGCTAAGGACAAAAGATGTAGAGAATAGGTAGTCAATTATGTGAGGTGACCAGGAAAATCACAGTAAATAAGATTAAGGTTGATATGCAGATATAAGTTGTTGTCTTCATCATTGATAAGAGTTTCTAGAGATTTAAGAGTCACCCTTTGCCCTAGTCCGATAGCTCAGTTGGTTAGAGCATCATCCAGAAGCACAGAGGTTGCCAGTTCGATCTTGGTTGGAGCACATATAGGAATAGTTCGATGTTCCTGTCTTTCTCTCTTCCTCTTTCTCTCAAATCAATAAAATAAACATTTTCTTTTCATTTTTCTGAAGCTGGAAACAGGGAGAGACAGTCAGATAGACTCCCGCATGCACCCGACCGGGATCCACCCGGCACGCCCACCAGGGGCGAAGCTCTGCCCACCAGGGGGCAATGCTCTGCCCATCCTGGGCGTCGCCACATTGCGACCAGAGCCACTCCAGCACCTGAGGCAGAGGCCACAGAGCCATCCCCAGCGCCCGGGCCATCTTTGCTCCAATGGAGCCTTGGCTGCGGGAGGGGAAGAGAGAGACAGAGAGGAAAGCGCGGCGAAGGGGTAGAGAAGCAAATGGGCACTTCTCCTGTGTGCCCTGGCCGGGAATCGAACCTGGGTCCTCCGCACGCTAGGCCGATGCTCTACCGCTGAGCCAACCGGCCAGGGCCAAAATAAACATTTTTTTTTAAATGTTTTTTTCTTTTTAAAAAAGAGTCATCCTTCGAGCCTAATCAGGCAGTGGCACAATGCATAGAGCATCAGACAGGGAAGCAGAAGACTGAGGTTCAAGTTCCTGAGGTCGCTGACTTGAGTGTGGGCTCATACTACTTGAGTGAGGGCTCACCAGCTTGAGCAAGATGTCACTGGCTTGACCATGGGATCATAGACATGACCCCATGGTCACTGGCTTGAGTCCAAAAGTCGCTGGCTTGAAGTCCAATGTTGCTAGCTTGAGCCCAAAGATTGCTGGCTTGAAGCCCAAGGTCACTGGCTTGAGCACAGGGTTGCTGGCTTGAGCAAGGGGTCACTCGCTCTGCTGTAGGCCCCAGTCAATGCACATATGAGAAAGCAATCAGTGAACAACTAAGGTGCCACAAGTATGAACTGATGCTTCTCATCTCTCTTCCTTTCTGTCTGTCTGTCATTATCTTCCCCTCTCTCTCTGTCTCTGTCCCTCTCTTTTTCACTAAAAATAAAAAAAGTTATCCTTCTCTTCCTGATATAGAGAAAGACACACTTACAAATAGAGATTTCCCTTATAAATGTAAATGTCTTTTGCAAAAGGGTGACTTCTGCTTGGTTCTCAGAATTTTTCCTGTGTGTGCAGTTTCTTAAAGATAATCCACCTAAAAAAATTCTTAAACCAAGGAGACATAGTTTAGTGCAGTGAATTATGCTCCCCTACATTAACAAAATATAAAACTCTCCTAATAGCAGTAATATTTATATATATAGTATATATATATATATATATATGAGAATATGAGAAATTCATGTGATATATAATAAGGATAACATTAAATGTTGTTTGAACTGACAAAAATTTGATTGGCACCTGTGACGTCTGTCTTCTAGCTGTTAATATGAGAACTGAAAGGCCATTTAGGAGTAAGTATTAGATTTCTAGTCTATTCAGCCTAGATAATGAATCAAATAAAAATTTCTGCTGTACTTGTCTGTCTCAGGACATAGTATCCAAGACAATATTTGATTTTGTAAAAAGGACAAAGAAGCCACCAATTTCACTTTTTCAGAATAATAGTACATAATACTATATAACATAAACTTTACATAAAAAATTCTCAGCATGATTCTTTCCCCAGGTGAAGTTTTAGGACTTTTCATTGCCACAAATTTTGGAGAGCAATGTGTAATGGGTGACGGGCATAAAATACCAAAGTTACTTTCTTCTTCTTCTTTTCCAAGTGAGAGGAAGGAAGATAGAGAGATGGACTCTCACATACACCCTGACTGGGATCCACCTGGCCACCCTCATCTAGGGCCTATGCTCTGCCCATCTGGGGCCATGCTCACAACTATGCTATTTTTAGCACCTGAGGTGGTGGAGGCTTCACAGAGCCTTCCTCAGCACCTGAGGTCGATGTGCTAGAACCAATTAAGTCATGGCTGCAGGAAGGGAAGAGAGAGAGGGAGGGAGACAGACAATGTGGAGAGGCAGATGGTCGCCTCTTCTGTGTGCTGTGACCAGGAATCGAATCCGGGACATTCACACAGTGGGCCAATGCTCTGCCTCTGAGCCAATTGAACAGGGCTCCAAGGTTACTTTTAAGAGGGATTAACATCTTCACTTGTTACTTGCATTTTTGTATTTGAAGAAGATAAGATATGAGTATAACTATAAAAGGTAATTGGATATGCAGAAGATTGCTTTGTCTTTGTCTCTGAGCAGTGGGCACCTGAGTGGTTTTGAGGAAAAGGAGCCCTTTACTAAGGCAATTATCTGCCTTGTATTGGAGAGGAGACAGACTTTCCAGCATGCAATAACTTGCAAGTTGTAAAATTTAAAAAACTCTGATGAGATGCCATCTTTCTTAACTGAATTTGAATTGTTATTGAGTCCTTTTTGATGATCAGTCTACAGGGAGAGCCTAAGACAAAGGGTTTACCAATCTTCAGTGTAAGTTCGAGCTGGGAAACACTGAAAAGAGGTTAGAAGCACCAGGCACACATTTTTTTCTTAAATAATTTTGTCTGGGTTAAAAAAACAAATGCATTTTCTTTGTTTAAGTCGTGAAGTCACAGGGTATGTTCCACCTTTAGCTATAGTATTAATATAGAAAAGAAACTGTATTTTGACAGGTAGGCCTCTCCTCTAGGCTGGACCCAATGGTATGAGAACTCCTTTATTTAGCACTCAGAGGCCTGTCACCAGGAGGGAGCCTGTTATATGGTCTTGCTGCTATCAATAATTGAACTTGCTATTGCTGACAAAGTCAGCTCGTGCCTGTGAACAGAGCTCACCAGCCTGCTGGAGAATGAGATACTGAATTAGGACAAGAGCTTCTGCTGAAAAGCTCTTGGCCAATATCTACTGGAAACTAATTAAAATTACTATTAGCATAAACTAATCCTCCACTCATTCAAGTGACAGGAAAGTGGAAAAAAATATATGCTTTGTATTTCATCAATGGGTTATATGGTACATTCATTATATTCTTTGTTCTCAAGTGGAATAAAACAGGCAAGTGAAGAATTTTATTCATTGGCTTCAAAGCAGTTTTCCTATTTTCACAAGTACAACTCAGCTCTCAATTGCTTGTAGGTGTGAAGTTAATAACAGTGTTTCTATGCTTTTTTATCAAAGGTTCCTTAATTATCATCTCTGTTATTTACATGTGAATGCAGAAGTTGTATTCTCCCAGCTGCTAGGCCACTAGGGCATTGCCACTGGTATAATTTTTAACATGACTAATTAAAATGAATTTGCTTGCAGTAACATTCAGTGTGCTATTTGTGGGAAAGAATTTATTAAAATATCCAGTACAGCAACAGTAAACTTGAATGTGAAGTAATAATAATCATATATTTTAATTACATATTTACTACCCATTTGGCTAATATAAAAGTATTTTGAAAATTATTAAGGCTTAGCATAATATTGTTTGTGTTTAGTAATATCCAAAGGCATCTTTCTGAATGGGCTTAGCATGGTGCTGTCATTGAGCTATGGCTGCTCAATAACAGGTATGCAGTGTGTTTCTGTAATATGTTGCATAGGAGCAGCTTTGATCAATACCAGTTGATTTTGATTATTGCAGGCATATTCCTTTGTGACTTTTTAATAAACCACATTTGGAATCAGTTGAATTTTTCATATTGTCTGTTATGTCTTAAATGTCCCTTTTTCACTTTCAATTACCTTTTGCCATTTATTTCTCTAACTAGGATGTCTCTTGTGAAAAGAATACAAGCTTTAAAAGAGTCCCATTTCTCTACCAACTTTATATGAAAGTTTCAAGCCTACAAAATTTGTAAGACTAGTACAATGAGCATTCATATGCCCTTCATCCAGAATCAATTGCTACCATTTGTATTTGCTTGTGCACTCTGTCTTCCCCCCCTCTGCTCTGTATATAATTTACATGGATAATTTGTATATAATGTATGTGAATACAAATTTTCCTGAACGCTTTGAGAGTAACTTGAAGATGTCATAATACTTCACTTCTAAATACCTTACCATATATCTTCTAAAAATGTATCTACAACATAGCCAAAATATAGTCATCCAATTCAGGAAATGTATGGTACTATTATCCAATATGCAGACCACATTCAAATATCACCAGCTGTCCCAGTAACACCCTTTTGCAATTGTTCCTCACAACCCAACCCACCCTGCTCTAAGATTTAATCAAGAATTGTGTGATACATTCATATAGCATATTTATTTGGTTTTCTTTAATCTAAAAACAGTTTTCAGCCTTTGTTGATATTTATATCCTTGATGTTTGTGAACAATTTATCCTTATTTTAAGTAGCTGCTGGTTTTTTTTTTAGCCAACTCCCTGAAGTAGTATAAATTCATATATAACAAACCATGAATAAAGAACCATCTTTCTTAAGAACTAAACATTAGCAAACTACTTGTCAATCTTTTGCTCTTTTAGCCATAATACTGCAAGATACTTCCCCTCATTCATTTGGAAGGTGTTTCCATTTATATGTGGCAAACTATTCTCTTAGCTCTTAATAATGCTGTTAATTAAGATAGCGTAGTATGAAGAAAAGTAAAAAGTGTTATTAGTATTTCCTAGGGAACTATATCTAAATGATGGAAAGAAATGGGAAAATGGGGGCAATCAATATAACATTTGAATAAAGTTTAAAGTAAAAGTGAAGCATATGTGCCTGATCAGGTGGTGGCGCAGTGGATAGAGCGTCAGACTGGGATGCAGAGGACCCAAGTTCGAGACCCCGAGGTCGCCAGCTTGAGCGTGGGCTTATCTGGTTTGAGTAAAAGCTCACCAGCTTGGACCCAAGGTTGCTGGCTCGAGCAAGGGGTTACTCTGTCTGCTGAAGGCCTGCCCGTGATCAAGGCACATATGAGAGAGCAATCAATGAACAACTAAGGTTTTGCAACGAAAAACTGATGATTGATGCTTCTCATCTCTCTCCATTCCTGTCTGTCTGTCCCTGTCTGTCCCTCTCTCTGACTCTCTCTCTGTCCCTATTAAAAAAAAAAGTGAAGCATATGTTACAAAGCAGTTTACAATTAATTGCTGACCACATGGTATAAGAACTGTCTTTATAAGAAATATATATAATATATAATTATTTTTAATTGAATTGTATTGGGGTAACACTGGTTAATATAATTATACTGGTTTCAGTGGCCCAATTCTACAATACATCTCTGTACACTGTACTGAATATAATTATTGATTTTTATAATGGTAATGCAATACCACTTGTCAAAAATGGATAGGAGTTATTGTTGAGTCTAATAATTTACATGTGATTTCAAGGACAATAAGGTAGTACTGGCCCATAAAAATACATTATTTTTATTGATCAAAACTATGCTCATAAACTTGTGATATCTGATCTTTTAAATTATTATACAACATTAAAGTAATTGAGAAGAAATTTGAGGCAAAACAGACTGCTTTTAAAACATAACTTGAATGGTACACCATCTAATTTAGATCATTACAAGTGCTAAATTTATTCAGATTAATAGTTCTAAGTTTTAAAAAAATCTCCATTATATTTATCAAGTTTTCCAAGCCTTCTTTCATCATTTTAAAACATTCTATTTCATGACTCACACCCACTAGTGTACAATGTTTAACTAAAACTCTTTACAAATTACCCTTATTTCTTTATATTAATATGACAAGTTCTATGATAGTTCTTCTTTTAGAATTCACTAATCTAGGAATGAAAAACTACTTCAGATTCAGTGATTCTAACTACATGAACCTTCTGATTAGTAAGCTTTCTCAAATGCATTTTAAGCTGAAAAAATTTGTTGAATATAAACTAAAACTGCTGAGAAGTACTTTTTATTTTGTATTTTCAAACAAAAGTGAACGTATGATGAACCCAGTTCTCCCTTTAGTGTTCAATGCATAGCTCAGGGCTAGAGTGCTAGCCCAATGCCCTCCTCTTTGTAGCTGCCAATTAGTATTGATTGACTGATAGATTGTACACTTGACATTGGTGATCACTGAGATACACAAACCTTTTTGCAAGGCCTGCCAGGCCTTGTGAATGCCTATTATCTTACTGGATATCAAAAACAAAAATGGTGATTTTTTTCAATCAGCTGTAGACTACAAAATGTAACCTCTGTCTTCCTATATGTAGTGCTTACTTTTGTTTAATGGTTGTGTTTTCCTAGTGGCAAATATTAATTATATATTTTCTCTAGACAAAATAGAAAAGTTACATTGCATTTCCTTCTGATTTCAACTTTATTTTTAAAGACTTAATGCTTTTCATGTTATTTACCAGGTACTCATATAGAACATTTAGTATGTTCAAGGCACTGCTGTGAGTACTTTAAATTAGTTAATCTGGAAGACATGAACAAGATCTCATATATTTCTATTGTGAATTCTATAGCTAGTATGAATTTTAGTGCAGATATTTCTGTTTATAGACCAGTTCACAAAACCACTACTGCTCAGGCTCTTATTGTCTGTTATAGTATGGTGTTCAATATGGCTTCCTTCCGATGAATCTGCCAGCACAGTGAAACAAAACCCTATATATCTTAGCAGTCACTCCCCATTCCCTCATCCTTTCAGCTCCTAGCAAACACTGATCTGCTTCGTCTTCTTTTTTTTCTTTTTACAGGGACAGAGAGAGAGTCAGAGAGAGGGATAGATAGGGACAGACAGACAGGAATGGAGAGAGATGAGAAGCATCAATCATCTGTTTTTCATTGCAACACCTTAGTTGTTCATTGATTGCTTTCTCATATGTGCCTTGACCACAGGCCTTCAGCAGACCAAGTAACCTCTTGCTCGAGCCAGCGACCTTGGGTCCAAGCTGGTGAGCTTTTTGCTTAAGCCAGATGAGCCCATGCTCAAGCTGGTGACCTCAGGCCTCGAACCTGGGTCCTCGGAATCCCAGTCTGATGCTCTATCCACTGTGCCACCGCCTGGTCAGGCTGATCTGCTTCTTACTCTATGAGGGTGCCAATCCTGACATTTTGTATAAATGGAATCATACAATAAGTGGCCTTTTGTATTTGTTTTCTTTTATTTTAGATAATGTTTTCAAGGTTCATCCATCCATGTGGTGATACTTTATTGCTAAATAATATTGCATTGTATGAAATATTTTTATTGAAGTTATTGGGGTGACATTGGGTTGTATGGAATATTTTGTTTATTCAATTGATAGATGTTTAGTTTTATTTTCTTTTTGGCTACTATGAATAATGCTGCTATGAACATTCATATGCATGTTTTTGTGTGATCATATCTCTTCAGTCTTCCTGGTTATATACTGTAACATGAGTAGAATTGCTGGGTCATATTTTTGAGGAGCTACAAAACTGTTTTTCAAAATGGTTACACATTTTACTTCCCCCAATAAACATACTCATATCTCAACTGACTGATAAAATTTAAATGTACACGGCATAGAAAGAGATTGGTCACTTCAAGTTACATGTAAAATATTAGCTATATTTGACAGTGGATATTCAGTGTTTCACAATAAAACTTAAAAATATAGCTTTTTATATGGCTGATATTATTATGCTGGATGGCAACTACACAGTTATTGATGAAACATATTGTGAAGAATGCCATAAATAAAACTGATGAAAGCATGGGCCATATATCCTCCCAAAGCACAACATGAAGACAAATAACGGATTTGGGTCCAATACAGATGTTGAAACCAAAATTCGCTGCATCTATCTTTCTTCTTGCTTTCCTCTATTCCAACATCAGAAAAAAATAATAATAAATGCTCCTTTCCAACTTGTTTTTCAGTGAAAGGAACAAATGGTATAATTAGAAAGCTAAAATACGTAGCGGGTATTCAAACCTGATTGAGATATGTTTTGTCAAGTATAAAACTGAAGAGTAGATTACATTTCTTGAATGCTTGCTATTTGCCAGACACTGTTATAAGTGCTTTCCATGACTAACCTAAGCCTCTGAGGTAGATACCATTGTTCTCCATACTGTGCAGATGAGAACATGAAGGCACACACAGGCTAAAGTGTCAGAGCTAGTAAATGAAAGAGCAAGAATTCAAATCTATGACAGGTGGCTCCAGAGTCTGTACTTTACTATTCTGTCCTGCTATATGGTGTCTGTTACCACCACTATCTTACTACGTACTGTAAATTCATTTATGAACTGAATGACAACTGCACACACTATAGCATTTTATATGCAAAATTAAGTAAATATCTCTAATATTTAACTTTCTAATTCAAATTTGCATACCTACTATTGCTAAGTGAAGGTCACTTTGATCCACTAACAAACTATTGATTTGTGTCTTGTTTTGTGGGGGGGAATAGAATGTAGTGAGCATTTCCATAGAATCAGGATTGAGTGCTTTATCACAGTGGTAATTCTGTTTCAACATTCATAGCTCAAGCAAATTATTGTTTCCTGAGAATATTTTTCAGCCTGTTCCCATATGTACCTGCCATGTCTTCTCCCTGAAAAAGAATGCTGACCTTGTGTGTTCTAAAGTTTTATGCTACCATGAGTGTCACCTCCACGTTTGAAATATTTGAAGCAAGAGAGTATGTGAGTTTTCAGAGATAAAATTGTGTCCATAAAAAACGTCCACCTTTGATGGACATGGTTGAGCATGAGTGTGTATTACAGATTATTTCATCGATCATTTTCTGTTCACTCTGTTTTCTTGCAACAGTGCCCCATCTTTTTCAAAGGAAAATCTTGCTATGTCATTTCAGATTTAAGAGGTTGTGCTGAATGATGTTTTCTTAAAGAAAAGGGAGGAAAAAGTAATTCTTCCATGATTTGTAGATTTGAACCATATCATTACCACGTACCTGCTCGTGAACTCAGTCAATGCTAGGGCTCCTCTATTTGAATTCTCATCACAGGAAAGAAAATGTAAGAAAAATAAAATGGATATCCCTTTATCTCACCCACTCTTTAATAGCTTTGGGGTCACTATTTGGAAAATCATAAGAAACTGTAATGGCTCAAATAAATAGTAGAGAGCAAACCACTTTAACCTGTGCTATTTATATATTTGCTTCTGCCATCAAGTTCAGCTCTATCCTTAGGAGAAAAATGCAACATAACATTCCTGATTTAAACCCTGTTGAAGGACGACTTTTCTCCATTCTTGATAACAAATCTGAACCCTAAGTTTCAAAATATAAAATTAATTCACTATCAATTTTGATTCTATTATTATTAATATGAGATAGTTATGGTGTGACAGAGTCTGACCACACAGTATGTATTCATCACTAAGGGGAAAGGTATAAATACTATATAGCAATGATTGTATCACCACTATTGCAATCCATTTATTAGTTTTCTTTGTGTGTACTTCTATATGTGCATGAATTTGTATGTGTGCCAAGCTTTGTAAAGGATTCCAAAGCCTTATTAAGAATGCTACTTTTCATCTTTTTATTGAAAGTTCTAGGTCTGCAGTGAGAGCCAATGTCAAAGAAAGCCTTGACCTTCATTATTATATTTAGACTAAATTACAACAGTATTGTATCGGTTTGCTTATTTTATGTCATTTAGATTTTTAAGTGTATTTCTGGCATGATGGTGGGTAGAAGTCTATTGTTCCTTGGAGTGGAGGGAGGCAAGAAAGGGGTTGGCAATAAAAGCAAGTGCTGATTAGTTTTCCCTCCTCCTGCTTTAGCCTGAATGAACAGGCACCTTCCATGTTCATTTCTGACACTGCCACAGAAAAAAGGTTCTTCTCTGTTTGTCAGGAAAAATCCCTGAATGTCATTGTTATTATAATTTCCCTGTGAATTTCTTTAAAGGCTCCTGTAATAATGATATAATCGCTCTACCTCCCTGCTACCTATTTATTCAATGTCATTTCTAGGTGTTTTATTTTTAATCAAGTGGAAGAGAGAGTTGATAATATTACAAAAAGAAATATTGTTCTACTCAAAATGTGAGGATCTGAAGTAATAATAGTGGAGGGAAATACAAGACAATTAACTCTTAACCTACAACTTCACCAATGTGTGAATATTCCAAAGCTTTTTAAGGCAAGGAGTTTCATGCCAAGGGTTTGTCCCAAAGTAATTGTTTCCTTTCTGAGTTGGTTGTCTACATGCAACTAGAGATGGCACTAAGGATCAAGACTCTTCAATCTTGTTTTCACCTCTTTCTATTAGTTTCCAGCAGTGCCATGGGCTTTCATTACTTATTTAAGAACCTGTGTACTTCTTTCTGTCTGCACCCACATATTTCTGTAGCTCAGAATTTGCCTTTGAGATTATGTAGTAAGGATATTTTATCTTTCACTGCATGATACTTTTAGCATAATTACATTTAAATTTAGAGATTAAAGCTTATAACTTAATTATGAATACAACTACATAAGAAAGAGTTGGATTTAAATTTAATATTTTGATTCAGACAGCTCAGCTCATAAGTGTTCTTGTTAAATTGTCTCTCATTGTCAGCCTGCTCTCTATGTATGAGTCTGTCTCTATGTTGCTTGTTAGTTCATTTTGTTCATTAGATTCCACATATGAGTGAAATCATATGGTACTTGTCTTTCTCTGCCTGGTTTATTTTACTTAGCATAATTTCCAGGTCTATTCATGCACCTTAAACCTGCATAATTTTGTTAATCAGTGTCAGCCCAGTAATTTAAATAAAAACGGAAAAATAAAAAATGTTGCTCATTGAATACCTCTTTGTCATTACATTGGACACCAGTCCTTTTTAACAGTTGCAGGCTATAGCAAAATAACAGTGCACACCTGACTTCTGTCTGTGCTAATCTTCAGAAAGGGCTAAAGATGACACGGACATTATTACAGTTCGTTTAGGTTAATAAACACCTTTGTGTGTGTGTGTGTGTGTGTGTGTGGCATGTATGCTTACATATACACATATGTATGTATATATGCATGTGTCTTGTTATGCTAGGGCCTAGACAAACAACTTAATTAAAAATATACCAATAAGGTCTGACTTAAAATGATAATATAGATGAGATTTAAGAGGATATGTTTGAGGCTTCCTAATTTTATGTTCCATGAAAACACAATGCTATGTACATATATATAGAACATTACACACATACAGATAAATATACATACATGATACTTATAACAGTCTAGTAGTACAGTTCTTCGAATATGAAACACACTCTTTGTAGGAACTCTTTAGTAGGATATTTCACCTTCCTTCCCTCCCTCCCTCCCTCCCTTCTTCCTTCCTTCTTTCCTTCCTTCCTTCCTTCCTTCCTTCCTTCCTTCCTTCCTTCCTTCCTTCCTTCCTTCTTTCCTTTTCTTCCTATCTCCCTTCTTCTTTCCCTCTCGTCCTCCTTTTCTCCCTTTCCAGCTCTGCAAAAATAAAAAAGAAAGAATAATGCTTTAATCAAGTAAATAACTTCTGAACTTTAAAAAACAACAGACTTTATAAAAGTGATTTGACCTAAGAAAAATCTACACTTAAAGGGCTTTGGGGGACTGACCCGTGCATATAAAACTTGTCACTCTCAATGGAAAATTTCCATTTGTCATTGTTTACATTATCAGAAATGGGAACATGTTCAGTGTCTCTAAAGAAAGTTTAGGAAACTTTGTGAACTTTGTATATAAGTAGACAAAAAAGTGATTAATACATATTGCAATATATAAGTGTATCAAATCAACATGTTGTATAGCTTAGACTTATACAGTATGTCAATTATATACCAGTAAAGATAAAAAAGAAGCAAATAGTGAAAGACTTAAATAAGTCCCTTGCATAAACAACATTAATGCAACAATAATAATCACTTAAAATATACATGAGTATTATACTAAAGTGTCAACTGCTTATTTCTCTCTGCTAGTGAAAATCCTAATATATAAAGTTTTAGTAGATATAATTCTTTATATGTAAAAGTCCCCCAATATACAAATAATTATTTGTTATAAATTTCACTGTCAGTACTTCTGAACTAGAAAGGCATTTCTATAGAAATAATATAGTTCAACCTTCTCTACTAAATACTAAGTGAGATATTTGTATTGGGAAGACATAGAGGCTGTGGTAGGTCTGTTGACAGCTTGACTTCACACTGAGTAGCTCTACTTTGATGTGTTTTAGATTGGTTCTTCATTAAAGTTTTACTCCAAAATAAAACGTTTCCATTATTTTCAAATATTTAAAAATTAATGATATAATTCATGGTAAAATTTTCAGTTTAAGCATATTTCTTCTTGTAGTACACATGAGTTACTATGCCTTTGTAATAAAAATAGCAGCCACTCATAGAAAGACAAATACTAAAAGATTCCATTTATACGAGGCATGTAAAGTAGTCAAATTCACACAGAGAGTGGAATGGAATCCCCAAATATAACTGCATTTAGAGAAAGGGCCTTCCAGGAGGTCAAGTTAAATATGGTCATATGGGTGGAGCCCTAATCTAATAAGACTGCTGTCGTTATAAAAAAAAGAAAGAAAGGAAGGAAGAGACACCAGAGATTTATCTTCAAGGGTGCACACAAAGGAAAGGACAAGTGAAGACACAGAGAGAAAGGGACTGTCTGCAAGCCAGAAAAAAGCTCCTTACCAGAAACCAATCCTTACAGAACCTTATATTGGACTTCTAACCTCCAGACTGTTAGAAAATATCTTTCTGTAGTTTTTTTAAGAGTAGAATGCTAGTTGCTAGGAACTGAAAGGAGGAGGAAATAGGAAGTCACTAATCAAAGGACATAAATGTTTAGTTAAGCAAGATAAGAGAGTTCTACAGATTTTCTTCACAACATTGTGCCTACAGTCAACAATACTGTACTGTACACTTAATTTGTTAACAGGATAGGTCTCATATTAAGTGTTCTTACTGCAAGAACATAAATTTTGAAAAATAAAGTGAATGAACTAGAAAATAAAAAATAAACAGTGCCATAAAATAAGGGTAATTGAAACCTAAACAAAATCACTGAGTAGCATGCCTTGAGCACAATGCTTAAGGAAAGCAAATCTAATTAGGGAAAGACAGGAAGGAGATGAAGACTTTGGTGGGAATTGTAAACAGGGAATTAGGGCATTTTCAAGGGCTTTGAGCTTGAAAGAGTCATTATATCCTAATTCACTTTCCATTTCCTAGTTGTTACTTCATTACTCCTAAACTTATTCATCATTGGGGTTGTTTGGGAACTTACAAGTGAGTTAAAGAGCTTGTAGAGAGAAATCTCCTATGATGATTAGATAAGCAAAGAGGGAATGGAAGAAGTTAGGAAAATGGCATGTTTTTGTGTGGTGAAAATAGTTACCCTGTGAGAAGCAAAAGGGAAACACAGACAGGTCCTGTGCCATTGCTCACCCTTTTGATGAAGAATGTCATCAAGCATTCATTCACTTACTGAATTTTTACTGAACAAGTTTGTATGAACACAGTGTCCTAAGTGAAGGACATTTACTGATAAAAAAGACCTGCCTGGAGGTTTCAATCTACTGGGATAACAGACATAGAATAGAGAAGCAAATATCATAAGTGCTAAAAAGAAGTAGAGCATAAAATGAGAACCTGTGATAAGGGTACCTATTACCATCTCAGTGCTGAAGAAAGACTTCTCAGAGGAAATAATGTCTGAGGGAGATCTGAATGAGTGGGAATTAGTTTATATACTGAGGTAGGGAACCAGTGTTCCTGATAGAGGGAATAGCTGGTACCAAGTTGAGTTGTGGATGTTATATTTTATATATATGAACTAGGACCTAATCTTTTCTTTTGGCTCCCCTGGATAATGTGATAGAATCAGCATCTTTTCAGTTATAAAGCCAAGGTCTCTGACAGTAATTTTGGATCTTCCATCTCTGCCACCCCTACCACCCCCCCTTAACTTTACTTTAATCACCATACCCATTCAATCAACAGTTACTTCTTTTCCTGTCTCTAATTCTCTCTCAATCCCTTCTGAACTTTATCCTCAATTTCATTGAGGTTCCAATCACTTATTGCTGACTCTGTTGCTTTCCCACTTCCACTAGAAATGACTTTCAGAAATACAAGGTGGGACAAAAGCAAAAGTTTACAGTTCCGTGTATGTGAAAGAAAGTTTATTCTTGTATTATTATTTATTATATTTTTTTTCCATAGGAGCAACTGTTAAACCTACTTTTGTCCCACACTGTATTTTATCATGCTGTCCTCAACACAAACCTATTTAATGAGCTTGCCCTATGCATGGAATAAAGAATGTCATCTCTATATGATCTCTTGACATAATCTAGATCCCTCATCTCCTGCTGCTTTCCTCATATTGGGCCACATTTACCTTCTTGCAATTTCTTGACAATAACAGGCACTTAGGGAGCCCAGTAGGCTTTTTAAATGCCTGCACACCCTTCCTCCTTAATTACCAGTGGCAGTGCTTCTGTCCAGTCTGTTGCTTTCCTAAGTCATCATACTCTGAATCAATCTTGCCTTTCTCCTTGTAAATTCCATCACATTTACCTGCCTCTCCTCTTCAGCATTTACTTTACTCTGCCTTATTATTGTAATGTGTTATGTATCATCTCACCAACTAGATTTTAAATTCTATGAAGTCAAGGGATTTGTCTTATTCATTTTTCTATTTCCTTCATGCAATTATTTTTAAATAGTTAGAAGTATAAAATTATATGTCAGACTTTTAACAACTTCTGGAATTGAAGAAGGAGGGTTCGGGAAGAAAAAAATATTTAAATGACACCTTGAGAAAGTAATTTAGACTATTTTACAGTTTATATTCTTTTCTTAATCAGTTGTGGGTACCCTCAGAATACTGGTTGTTGCTAATGATCTGACATAATTCATCAAATAAGAGAGACTCAGACTTTGCCTGGATAAGCCTAAACATCCACATTGAATAAAACAGAACATTTTTAGCAACCACATTCAAGGTCCTTGATAGTGGGATACCTGGTGTTCGAGCAAACATCTTTAAATGCTTGCTTTCAGAAACTTACGTTATAAAAACTGAAGAGTTCTGATTTCAGAAAAGATGTTATTCAGTATAGTTCATTTATTCAACCAATACTGATTGATTACTCAGTGGGGATCAGGCCCAGTAAAAAACAAACTTTGTTCTAAGCTTTGGTCATGCTTGCTTTACTCCATTGCTAATTAAATCTTAAGACTCAGACCAGGCCTACAAGTTGCCTGACCTCTATTTTTGGCTCCTTCCCTATCCCTGACATTAATCACACACATGAATCTGGGGATAAAAGGCTACCAAATTTTATTCTTTATAATCAAGTTCTTTTTTTTTTTCTTTCCTGAACAACACTTTGTACAAATCAAAAATTATTCAGGCCGGATAACAAATGAAAATCCTTTTGGGCTGTTCAGCCAACAACAAAATATTTTTATAAAAAATGGAAGTATACAAGATGGCAGCCATCTATTGTTTAAAACAACAGAACTATATTTAAGCCTAATTATTGCATGAAGTCTGTGCTTGAAAGCAAGGGCAAAATTGTTTACATTTGCCTACATGGGGTAAGCTTCTGTGTTCTACTTTGTCTTTGCTGATTTATGTGGTTATGAGATTGAGTACTATTACTGGCTAAGTATAGTTGCTTGTATTTAATTATAGACAATATTGGTTGAAAATTGTCCTTTTATTTTATTATTCATGAACCATGTGGGCAGTCAACTTGGACAAATCTTATTTTTCCTCCTTTATTTTGAGTAGCTTGAAATCTAGGCATATGGGCTTAGCAAATCTATTAGAAATCAGTGATAATGGAAATTGCTAAAAGAGCCTGAAATTTTTGTCATTTCCCCCAAAATTTTGAAATATATGAATTATGATAGCAATGGCAATTAGAGTAATTATAAATATTTTCAATGAAGTACATACTAATGTGAGTTAGGTTTTTACTAAGAAGTATCCTTCCAGATACTTAATAAAATTGACACTGTTATATTGCTAAGTAAAATGATATAATTAACATTTGTTGGAAGTTTTGTCATACTTGAAACATTTAGATGTTTTTAACATTTAATCAGATTATGTCACCAAATCAGAGATCACATATGTTCATGAGGACTTAATGAAACCTCTTAGGTGTTTATGAGAGAAAGAAATATTTTCATGAGGTGTAGAAGAATGTATCACCAGCCCTTCTCCATTCTACCCTCTGCCTTCTATTTATCTGATCTGTATTAGCATTATGAGAGAAACCCATGGAAGCTTCTCTTAACACAAGTTTTAAGAGCATGTTTCTATGTGGAGGGCATAAAAGGAAAATCAGGCAACATAATTGCTGTGCTAATTAGGCTCAGACCACAAAAGATCTTATAACATCCATATTATTGTTGTTATTGCTAATATCACCCGAATATTTGTCTCACTGATTACCAAGTATTTCCTCATATGTTATTTTCATATCACAGATTATTAAATGCTAGCATTAAAATCATAATAATATTAAATAGTGTTATTACTTTTAAAGAAAATTATTTTAATATTACATGAATCATTGATTTTCAGTGATACCACCTTGTTTCCATAGTGACTGTCAGTAATTAATTGTTATAGATTCTCAAACAGTATGTCCTTTTGAAAGTTGACAACAGATGCTGGCATTTTAACAAAGAGTAAATAAAATAATCCATGACATGCTCAGAGAATTTAAATGGTTACCAGGAAATTTTAAAAACTGTAATGATGCTTAGGTGATGCCTAGAATTTTTTGGTACCTATAAATTGTTAAGAGGGCCAAACAGACCCCTTTTGTCCCCCTTTACCTGGAAATCACACTAATAACTCTGACTATTTGATATTTATACCTGTGTGTTAATAGCCCTCTCAAAAAAACATAAATATTCTAACACCCATGAAAATGATAATATATTAGTTATTCTAATTACAATTTACATTTTATTGTCAGTTGGTTTCATTTACTTGCTTTGATCCAAAGTCTGAGCCAAAGTTTGTGAGCAGAGAACAGACACCTTGTTACTAGAGAAAGAGGATAGAGCCATGGTAAAGTGGTGAGTTCTCAGTGCTCAAAGGGGAGTATCAGGATGTGTCAGGAACTGAAAGAGAAGCCCCCAAACAACTGTTGCATTGGGGCCTTTCCTTCCTTTATGCCTGAATAAAACCCATAATTCCTGGATAAAGAATATTATTACAGTTGAACAATAGAACTAACCTGTCTGTGGAATCTTTAACTTCTAAAATTATTTTTATACAACTTGTCAAATGTACTTCAAAAGAGACTGACAGCTGTCACTGGGGACGGGGCTTGGGAAACTGGATGAAAAAGGTGAAGGGAGTAAGGGAAGAAAAAAAACCTTCTAGTCACAGATAATAGTGTGAGGATCGCAGGAGGGAAAGGGGGTGAGAGGAGGTGGAGGACAGGAGAGGGGTGGAGAGAAGGCGATGGAAGGAGACCTGACTTGGGGTAATAAACACACAATGCCATATACAGATGATATATTGTAGAGTTATGCACCTAAATTATAATTAACCAATGTCACTCTGATAAATTGAATAAAAATTTTTAAAAATGAAATAGTTACTGTAATGCAATATGCCACTGAATCTTAATCCATCTTGCAGAGTGACTCAGAACTCTTGAAAGGTCACTAATTTTGAACTTCTTTAGCATTCTAAAATCAACTGAAAACTGTTTCTGGTGTATATTACTTGAAGATATATTTTGTTTAGACCATACAGTGTTTCCCATCTGTGTCAATCGACTGCCCCCATTAAAAATTGAGAGATCTCTCATGAGCAATATTTTTTCCTCTTCACAAACTGAAGATCTAGCAATATTGAACTTATGTTCTACTGGAGCTGAGTGTCACTACCATCTTTGGAAGGGAACTTCAATCTTTACTTTTCTAGGTCCTCGCAAACCTACTTCTTTTTTTGGACACAGTTGTTCTGATACCTTAGGCATTTATTGTAGAAATGCTATGCTAAAACTTGAGCAATGCAATGATTGATTATTTTGTGAAGAGTTGAATGGACCATTTTTAGTTTTCAGTTGATCTATTATATACACATGGGGTGGGAAAAAGTCAGTTTACAGTTGTGAGTGTGTGAAAGAGTTGATTCTTGTATTACTACTTCTTAATTACCACAGTCTATTTGTATTATAACTGTAAACCTACTTTTGCCCAACAATGTAAACAGACAACATGTAAACCATGCAGAAAGTTACACTTTTAAATGGATGGGTTTACCACCGTACAATTATAAAGGCTACATGGAAAGACACTTAGAACATACTTTTCCATATAAGACTATATGTTTGATAGGTATGAAAGTAGAAAGAAAAGAAGAAGTAGTTTTTATATCTCCTAGTCATTCTAAATCTGTAAAATATTGTATATTTAAAAGAAGAGTCATTCAATAATACATTCTTCACCAAAAGTACATAGTTTCTTTCTTGTAACTTATGCTAGGGATATAAATAGGATATATTCCTTAGTCTATGTATTAAAGAGTTTAGTGGATAAAATATATAACAATCATTAAAATAGAATGTGATCAGGGCTGTAGTACAGGCAGGTACATATTATATAGAAGAACTGGGCAGAAGTAATTTTGCCTAAGATAGTCTGTGAAGGTCCCGTGGAAATAGCTATTGAGCTGATTCTTGGAAAATAAGTAGGGTTTTATCTGGAAGGGGAATTAAGGAAAGGCATTATAAGGAGGGGGAATGATATAAGCAAAGACCTAAATGTGTACAAGTTGGTTCTACATCTATTCAAACTTTCCACAAAAGCATATTGTTGGAGATGCGGGATGGTGAAAAGAAAGATGTGGAAGATAGAATGGCTTGACACAAGATTTGGAAAAGCTTTTTATTGCTTCTCAAAGAGCTGGAGCTTTCTATGATAGACAATAGGAAGTACTAAATGTTTTGATGAGAGGTTATGAGTGATTAGAAAGGCATTATAAGGTTGTGTTTAGCAGTGGGAATAAGTGAAGTCTAGTTTGTGAGGACGCTTTAAGGATTGACCAAAGAAAGTAGCTGTAAAAACTGAAGCAATTGGCAATAAGAAAGAGAATCAGAAGAAAAATAACTGAAAGCAATCTTTGAAGAAACTTTTCTAATTAGATGTGAGTGCTCAGAAGGCAAGATGAGTTGGAGGTATGTGCCTTCAGAAAGAATAAAGAATTCAAACCAAAATCAAAATCATGGTAACTAGGACGAAAAGTATTTTCCGCATTCCCTGAAAATATATATTAAACTCTTGTCATAAAATTTTATTCCCCAGAAATATTAATTTGTTATTTAAACCTAAAATTATTAAGCATTTATTATTATTAGTGCTGCTGCTATTATTATTGTTATTATTAGAAGTAGTGTTTTGAATATGGGAGTGACCTTATGTTGTCATGAACACTAGGTATAGCACTAAAAACAAAAACAACAACCTTGATTTAATGTAAGAATAATGCACATTTATTTTACCTTGCTTTTTTTTAGTTATCTGATTATGTTAGCCAGTGTCACCTCAATAAGTTTAATAAAGAATAAAGAATCGTGAACCAATATTAAAAACATAACAAAACAAAAGAAAACCTTTTGCCATCCTGATAAACACATTAACTACAGAGTTACCCTGCCTAGAATACAATTAAGTCTTTAAACAGTTTAAAAACAAACAAACAAACAGAAAAGAAAAAAAACATTACTGAGGCCTTCTCAGATTGTGTGTATTTAATGTGCTGTATTTTAAACTAGACCACCTTAGACCTATCAATCTAGTGTGGTTAAAATCTATGAAACCATTTCACATATCATAGAAACTTAATTTTCTTATATTAGTTTTATTGCTTCTATCATATTGTTACTACTTGCTTTCCTGGTTCATGATTCTAGTTTCTCTGTAATTCCTCATTTACATGGACAAATATCCCAGTTCTTAATCCCCCTAGATATCCTAATTAAAATAGAGACAGACCTTGGCCTTCTTCAATTCTTTGGTTAGTCCTTCAATCTACTTCCCATAAGTTTCTAATGTAATATATTGGACATAGTATGATACATTTCAACTTGCATAGACTAGTCAAACACAGCATATATCTTGTATTCAAAGCACAATAGCATTTTTTGTTAAAAAAAACATACTGATTCAGAGGTCTTTTAATAGAAGGACTAACAAAAATTACGATTTAAAAAAAATCTATGTTGAAATGAAGTATGAGTAGCTGCTCTACTTTATCAAATTCAAAATTAAAATAGGGTTTAAGTGATTAAAAATAGAGACATTTTCAGTTTATGAACTTTTTTATTACCTTTTAAAAAAGTGATAGTGGGGTTTCCAGCTGAGAGGAATGGTTGCAAAAAAACATTTTGTTCCAGTTAGTTAATTTTTCCCTACATGTGCTATATTCATCGTATTCATTTTAAAAGCAAATGAGCCATCTCTATCTCCTCTCACATTTGTGGCAAACTCTTGCTGTGCCAATTTCAGATTATATGTATCTTAGGGAGAATAAGATGCTCTAATCTTGATTATAATTTTAAATTAAAAGAATGAAAATAATTCAATATGTTGATATTGGTAATAAGAACTAGTCAGACAGCCTTTATTCCATAAAAAATAGAAAAACATACTTGTAAACAGGATGGTAGGTTCCTATATTAAAATGTGTAATAAGATGCATTATACTGTGAATGCAGTAGATTGTAACTCAATAAAGTAATCAGTTCATTCAAGCTAAAAATTGTTGATAAATGTGCTGTATGCTTGAGATTCAGCCATTTTGCAAGTAATTGCAGCAAACTTCCAATGAAATTATTTTCAATATAAAACCAGATAATTCCAAAATGAAGACACAAGAATGACTAATAGGCACATGAAAATGTATTCAGCATTATTAGTCATCAGAGAAATATTAATTAAAACCACAATCAGATTCCAATGCACACCTATTAGAATGGGTAAAATTTCAAAGACTTGTCAAATGATAAGGAACACCTGTTAGAAATGAAAAATAATATAATTACCTTAGAAATTTTTGACAGCTTTTTATAAGGTTAAATAAACATTTATCTGCTCTTAAGTATTTAAAATTCTTCTCTTAAGTATTTACCTAAAAGAAATAAAAATGTATGTAACATAAAATATTTGTTCACAAATTTTCATAGCAGTTTCATTTACAATATCCTTAACCCAGAAACAAACCTAATGTCCATCAACAGGTGAATGAATAAACACATAGTGATACAAGTATACAATGAAAAACCATTCACCAATAAAATGGAACAAACTTCTGGTACACATATGAATGTGAATGAATCTCATGCCATTACGTTGAACAAAGAGTCCAGACACAAGAGTACATTGGCATTAATATGAAAACTAAGCTGTGGTAATAGAAATTAAATCAATAAATGCCTGCTCATGGGGGAATCTTCTAAGATAATTGGAATACCTTGTATCTTAGAAGATGTCCTCAGCTCCAACACTTGAGCATGGAAAAGATATTTAATTTTGAATTGCTGTAAGACAGTTTAAGTATTCACGCCACAGAAATAGAAAAGAAAAGCACAGCGTAGGAACATTGTACACTTAAGACTAGAAGAAGTACCTTGTGAAAAGGGACATTCATTCATTCATTCAACAACCAAATAGTTATTAAAGTGTAAATGATAAGCCAGACCATTCAGGGAACTGGGGATAATGATGAAGTCTCTGGCTTCATCTAATTTACACTTCAATGGGCTGAGACAGACAATAAACAAGCACTAAATAATCAGAAAGAAACCACAGAACAGTGCTCTAAAGGAAATAAGAGCACCTCAAACAGGAAGGACAACACAGATCCATTTCTGGAGAATTCACAAAAAAGGGTGTATCAGTTAGAGGGAGAGTGAATGTGAAGGCACCAAGGTGAGAAAAAGCTCAGTTGGTGTGAGGAGCCCAATGGAAAACAGTGTGTCTGAAAGATTAATGGACTTGTATGATGAATACGGAGAGCCAGGCAGAGAGGTCTTTTGGGCCTTGCAGGCCACAGTTTGTGCTCGCATTTTAACCAAAGTGAAATAGGAACATTGTGAAGTTTTAGGTTAGAGGTGGGTTACTATTTGTGTTTTTGGTTTTTTTTAAAGAAGGTCTCTTTCTTGAATATATAGATTGAAGTAGGAGATGAGCAACAAGTAAAGAATGAGGTTGAGGTTGTAGAGACTTCCACAATTAAAACAAAGCAAGGAAGCAGGCTGCGAGAAACAAGTGAAGGGGATCAAGAGGTACAAAGTTCCAATTACAAGATATATAAATCATGGAGATGTTATTTACAGTTCAAGGAATATAGAGAATAATATTAATATCGTATTATATTATATGGTATTATATTAATACCATATTATATAATACCATATTAATATTATATTATATGGTAACAGATGGTAACTAGATTTATCGTGGTGATCATTTCATAATGTATAATATATAAATATCAAATCACTACTACATTGTATACTTGAAACTAATATACTATCATATGTCAATTATAACTCAATTTTTTTAAAGTAAGAAAGAAAAAAGGGAAACCAGTTAGGAGGTTATTATAATACCCCAATAGGAAATGAGGATAGCTTGAATTAGGGGTGCTGACAGTAGAGAAAACGAGAAGTGGACAATTTCAAAATGTATTTTAATGATAAACATGGCATGAGTCACTAACATTATGTGGAAGAATGAGTGATCTATCAGTCTTTGCTTGATCTTCGTACCATTTATAAAGATGGAGACTTCTGTGTGCCTAAAGCAGGACATCAGGGTGAGAAAGGCAGTGCATATTTAATCAGAGGTTTGGTAAGAAGGAGATGACACTCCCCAAACAGGTAAGATGAGAGAGACTACTTTAGCAAGGATAGAACCAATGGGGAGTTATTACTCTCCCTAGATATAAGAGGAGATAATGATACATGAAATATTATTTTTCAATAATTTTCTGAAAGCCTAGACAAACTAGAAGAATCACTTATCTGATGTCGACTCTGGAGGAAATAAGTGTTTTCAATTTGTTGGGGAAAAAAATTCGTTTTACTACAAACTATCGCCGAAAGATGCCAAAATTTTTAAATTTTTCTGAAGTGACAAATCAGCTAGGATAAAACTATCCTTTTCTTCTGTTTTCCAGTGTATTTTGCAATAAAAATTGGGAGTCTATACCTAAAATAAAGCTGGTTAAAAGGAAGTCAAGCCTAGTAGACACTGGTATCATACCTAAATTTCTTAGCTGAATGAATTCAGGGCTCATAACTGGGCAGTTTGCCCACTACTTAAAGGGATGATTGCCCTTGGATCACTTTCCAGCAGTTGTCACTTTGGGGAGCTTAGTGACTTGGCATTAGGAAACTTTACTTCAGCAATTTCCCATAAGCTTTAAAGAAATGAAACTTTAAGGTGGATTAAACCTTATGTGAATAGAACTCCTTAAAAAAAAAAAAACAATGCATAACACTCTATGTTCCAGATTCTCTGCTTTATGCATATATGTAAATAATGAGACAAATGATGCACCAATAAAAAAACTACTGATTGATCACACAATGCCATATAAGTTTTGTTTTCTTTGTCATAAATATAGTTAATTACGGAAACTTCAATAATGAAATGTAGAAGACTGGTCTATTGTTTTAAATGTACTTCGTGATCCAAAACAAACACACCAAGCATGATTGTGTCAGGGATTTTTAATGAAGATTTTGGCTTTACCAGTTAAGGCCCGATGTCTACAAAAATTGCAAAAGTTTTAATTCTGAATTCAGGAGATCAGACTGGACTAAGGTTAATTTTGCTTCATAAACCTTTATTTTGTACATACTCTATTTTTTCCCATAGAATATATCACTTTCTAACATCTTATGTAGTTTATTTTTTATTACATATTTTGTTTATTGTCTATCTTCCTTCACTAAAATATCATATTCACAGAAACAGAAATCTGGGTCTGTTTTGTAGACCAAGTGCCTAGAAGATTGCCTGGCACATAATAGGCAACCAATAAATATTTGTAGAATCAATGAATATTCTTTAGTTCTGAATAAATCCAAAACCACTGCTTCACTGAGTAAGTGTACGTACACACGCATACATCTAGATCAGTTTTAAATCTTATTTGCTTCTAATGCCTTTATTACCTTTGGTAATCAATCAGTGCATGATGATAGATTTAATAAAATATCATGAAGCAACACATATTGGACAAGCATTAAATGCTTGTTTAAAATGAGAGCATCATGATAAATTTATATCAATGCTTTGACAGCAGTGCCTTTTGATTAAATAAACTTCCAAAACAGAGTTTATAGTATCCTAATGTGACCCTTGGATAGCTTGTATTATAAAACATAAAGATGCCGTCTTTGTTAGGCAATTCTAGCAAAATGTAGAAACGGAATTATATGTGATAACTAAAAAGATTATGTTATACTGAAAAACATAAAGACTTTGAGCATATGGAATAAAACCCAACTTTCTTATCCAAACTCCAAATGTCACAAATACCTATGCAAGGTCTTAATGGCACAGAAACAGATGCATTCTTCACTTCCATCTGTCTAGTACTCTCAGGATCCTCTATAACCCTAAAATTGTCTTCAGTTTTTTTTTTCAGCTGAACACTCTAATTTATTAATTTTAATGGGGTGACATCGATAAATCAGGGTACATATGTTCAGAGAAAACATCTCCAGATTATTTTGACATTTGATTATGTTGCATACCCCTCACCCTGTCTTCAGGTTTTGAGCATCCCATAATTTTTCACACACTTATTTCCTTCTTAACTAAGTAATAACTACTTTTTAAAAGAGTAAGCTTCCTCTAGTCAAAATTAAAATAACAATACGTAATTAATACATAACTAAAAAGGTCAAGTTCATGTTCTTCGTAAAAAAAATTTCTATGTTAAATATGTTGGCTATAGTTTAGATTGCTTAGGAAAGTTTAGTATATTTTTAAATTATACAGAATTCAGTATATAGATATTATGCTAGGAATCTGGCTCTGCCCTGCCAGATTCACTCTTCATGCTCTCAGTACTCAGTGACTGCCACCCTTCTTAACCCTCTTCCATCCTCTATCCCTCCAGGCCTAGGTTGGGTTTGGTCAATGAGAATGTCCTCCAACCACAAGAAGAACAGAGGCTCCTTCTGCTAGATTTCTATAGGTTTGTGTGATTTCTTCTATTGAGGAACTTCACTTCCTGTCTGAAGACATTTCTGTAAAAGCATCCTCCTTGTTCCCCTTGCCTCTTATATCTAGGGAGAGTAATAACTCCCCATTAGTGCTATCCTTGCTAAAGTAGTCTCTCTCATCTTACCTGTTTTGGGAGTGCCATCTCCTTCTTACTAAACCTCTGATTAGATATGCACTGCCTTTCTCACCCTGATGTCCTGCTTTAGGCACCTAGAATTCTCCATCTTTATAAATGGTATGAAGATCAAGCAGACTGAGATTTTTAAAAATATTTCTTACAGTATTCTTGGAGATTAGAGTTGGCTAACTAGCTCATATTAAAAATCTAACGGAAACACACCATTCAACATTTGAGCTTCTCAGATCAAAGTCAGTAATTTAAGAAAAAAATAATACTATGCAAGGTTTTCTGATGGTAAGAAAAGATAATTAGCAACGTTGGGCAGAATGTATCAACTAGACATTTAATTAACACTTTTAAGTCTAATACTCCTGGTGAATTTCCCTGTCTAGTATATTTCTACCAGGTTTATAACTCAGGATAAGGCAGTATTCATTCAGCATAAACATGCTATGACTGCCATATATTCTGTGCTCTTCTGTTTCTACAAAGGAAATGGAGTTGTTCTTTAATGTTTTGGTGAATTTATATGACTTTTTGGAAAGTTAATACTTGGATTCACCATGAATTACAGCAATATACTTAGTGCTATTCAGAAAACATTTACCCCTTTCCCTGTTTTTGTAATTTTTTTCTTTTCAATATCTCTTTAATTCCCCTTATTTAAAGCACAAATCTCAAACATTTATAGTTCTTATTACAACTAAAAAATATGTGTTTAATGTCACTAACTTTTCTAAAATTTGTCCTGAATTCTTATAGTGTAGTCACATCTTGCCTATAACTAAATTTAACAATATATGTAAATTGTCAGAACCTGTAAAACAAAATGACTAGAAATATTATATAGTAAAATGTCTTCTTAGCAATGGGTACATAACTTATTTTGTAAAATTACTTCATTTAGCTTTTTAAGGTATATTTGCCCTTATATGTATCTAATAAAATCAAACTAGAATTTAGATACTGAATATTTTAAAACCACCTACCTTGATGCCACCCTTGGTTTTTCTTTTTCTCTCACCTCTGACATCTAATCTATCAAGTGCAACTTTGTCCCTGTATCTGTTTGTAAGTCTTCTGTCACCCTCTTATTCCAAGCTTCCTCCTGAGTTTCTCTATAATCCATACACAGAAGTAAAGCTATTTCTTTTTTTAAAATTTTACTATTGTAATTTATTGTGTTAACATGAATTCAAGTGTCCCACTCAATACAACTTCCTACCCACTATACTCTTGTCCTCCATAGCCCCCCTTCCCTTTGATATTTGCTGTCCTGTTATCTTTATCTCTGTGTTATGTATATATAGTTTCACTAATCCCTTCGCTTTCTCTGATCTCATCCCCTCCTCTCCCTTCCCACTGACAGCTGTTCCTCTGGTCCCTGTGATACCACCTCTACCCCTATTCCATTCCTCAGTTCACTTTGTTCATTAGTTTCCACGTATCATTGAGATCACATGATATCTGTCTTTCTCTGCCTGGCTTATTTCACTTAGCATAATACATCTTAAAGGTAAGTCAAAATGAATCTCTTTCTTACATAAAACTGCTTAATGATTTCCTGGAATCAAGTCCAAATTCCTTATCATGGTCAGCCTGTCCCTCCATCAACTGATCCCTGCTTCCTTCTCAGATGTCATCTCCTGTCACATCCACTTCTCTTCTCGTCACATACCAAATTAATTCCTACCTTAGGAATTTGGCTCTTGCTGTTCCTTTGGTTGCCATATGGTTTCTCCTTTCTTGCCCCTCAAGTCTAAGCTCAGATAGCACCTTTCCAAAGAGGATTTCTAACCATCCTGCTCAAGGTAGCCCCAAGTCAATCTCTATCACATCTCCCAATGCTATTTACTTCATTGCCATTAGCTTCATCTGAATTTACTTGCTTATCTATTTGTTTGTTTCTTTGTTGCCTGTATCTCTACCTCCCTCAACCCCATTATAATTTCCAAGAGAGTAGATCACTTATCTTAGTGCAATATCTAAGATCCTAGCATATATAATTCATATATAATTCTTATAATCTGGCATATATAATTCATGCTCTATATAGATGTAATAAATGGTTTATTAATTGTCAAAATTCAAGGTATGTGTTGAACAATTTTTTCAAGTATTGATTCTTAAACATTTTCATCTGATAAAGCTGTCAAGTTACCTTACTCTACATAAACCCTCTTCAAAAGAGTGGATTCAGTGTTATAGGTTTATCTGCTCATTAGACACACATTTCCTACTAGTAGAACTTAATTTTGGTAAAATGGTCAACAAGTCTTGAATTATGTAAATCATGCTTGAACTGCCTTTCAAATAAAGAAACCAGGAAACTGACATAACATGTGCTGTGATTTCAAGGGTTTGGAAAGCATCTGATCACTTCCTTATACCTCCAACTACCCATACTTGTGTATGCCTGAAATCCCATGTTTAGAGTTTTATTTCTTTAGTTTACATTCATATCCATGTTAATTCAGATCCATGTTCCTAAAAGAATTTACACTTTAAACTAGCTCAACAATTTAAATATAAGGTCTTAGAATCTACAAAGATGTTTTGAGAAAGAAAAAGGGCAAATTTTCTAACACCAGGATGCTGAAAGATAGGTAGAATGGAGTACCTAGAGATTAGGGTTTATTTAGAAATCTTGGTCTGCTTATAAAAAAAGGTGGGATGTAATTTACTACATTCTGATTCTTTTCCTGGTTCCACCACTAGCTTATGTACATTTGGACATATTGAATCTTTAAGTGAAAAATTCAGAGGTTCAGCTGGGTGATCTTTGAACAATTCCAGTTTGGTGATTCTAAACTCAATAATTTTACTCTTCACTTCTCATGGAAAATGGAAACTATAAAAGGGCTGATGTAATTAAAATCTAATACAGTTTCTAGAAATACAATAATATGGGAGAAAACAGCAACAGACCTTGAATTCAATTTTTAGCTTATGCATTTTGTTTTACATATAGTCATACTGTTTCATTGCACATATATTCAGATATAAATGTATTTTCACATGTATACTCACATTAATATTGCCTCCTTTACTAAGAAACTGCAGCACCATTATCCAGTCTGAGGCACTGTTTCTGAGAAGTGTGAAGCAGAAGATACTTCTTTCTTCTACAGTATCCAATAAACCAGAATGCATAAAGCCATAGCAAGTTGAGAAGGTTATCAGGAGATCATCTGTTTCTTCCTTCAACTCAGTCTCTTTTCAGAAAACTCATTCTTGGTGATTCTCTTTTTAAATTAATTTATTTTCTTTCACCTAAGCCCCTGATTAATCTATTAACATACGGTCAATTATAGAGATCTTTGTGATGTAATAACAATCAACAATTGCTGTTGTACTAACAAAAGACTTAGGAATTCATTAATATGTTTTGTTCTCAAATAGGCTTATAATTATACTTATATTATTATACTTAATACAATTATTACTTATTATTATTATAACAGCCATGATCAAAAGAGTGATCCACTGATTTTGACTCTCAGGAGGCACTCAAAAATATTTGGGGAGTGAAGGAATAAATTCAATGTTGGAATTAAAGTACACTTTCAACATTTCAACAAAACACTTCATTAAAAAGCATAGGAGAAGAACCCTAAAGATTCCCACCATAAAACTACTAGAACTGCTAAATTATTTCAATAAAGTAACAGGATACAAAATAACTATCCAGAAATCATTTTCATTTTTATACACCAATTAAGGTCTATTAGAAAGGGAAACCAGAAAAATAGTACCATTCACAATTGCTTCAAAAAAGAATAAAATTTGCCCTGGCCAGTTTGCTCAGTGTGGATAGAGCATCAGCCTTGTGTGCAGACATCCTGGGTTCGATCCCCAGTAAAGACACACATGAAAAGCAACCATCTGCTTCTTTCTCCCTCTCTATTCTCCTTCTCTCTCTCTCCTTTCTTGCAACTACTGACTCAATTGGTTCAATTGTTGGCCCCAGACACAGAGGATAGCTTGGTTGAGTTGAACATTGGCCCCAGACAGGAGTTGTCGGGTGGATCCTGGTCTGGTCAGGGCACATGTGGGAGTCTGTCTCACTATCTCCCCTCCTCTTATTTAAAAAAAAGAATAAAATTTAACCATGTATGGAGAAACCTGTACTCAGAAAATTATAAGCAACAGAAGAAAGAAATTGAAAAAGATACAAAAAATTCAAAGCAAACACCTTGTTCATAGATAGGAAGAATTTATACCATTAAAATGTCTATATTACCTAAAGCAAGCTATAAATTCAACACAATTTCTATCAAGATACCAATGATGAGTTTCACAGAACTAGAATAAATATTCCAAAAATTTATATGAAACCACAAAAGACCCGAAATAACCACAGCAATCTTAAGAAAGAAGAACAAAGTTAGAGGAATTACTATATTTCTCCATGAATATGATGCTCCCATGTATAAGACACACCTTAATTTTGGGGCCCAAAATTTGAAAAAAAAAAAAAGCATTACATAAAGTTTATAAACTCAAGTCTTATTCATCATAAAATTCATACAGCTTCTCATCACTGTCAAAACTCCCATCCATTAGCTTGTCCTCATCTGTGTCTGATGATGAATCACTATTTTCAACAATGAGTGCAAAAACAAGCATGAAAAAACAGGAAATGCAAGTAAAAAAACTACAACCACTGTATAAGACACACCCAGATTTTAGACCCCAAATTTTTCGAAAAAAAGTGTGTCTTATACATGGGGGAAATGGTGTTACCTGATATCAAACTATACTAGAAGGCCATAGTAACCAAAACAGCATGGTACTGGCATAAAAACAGACATATAGATCAACGGAACATAATAGAGAACCTAGAAATAACCCACACCTTTATGGTCAATTAATATTTGACACAGGAGATAAAAATATACAATAGAGTAAAGAGAGTCTATTCAATAAATGGTGTTGGAAAAATTGGACAGATAGGTTAAAAAAATGAAGGTGTAAGAGCACCTTCTTATACCATACACAAGAATAAACTCAAAATAAATTAAAGACAAATATTAAACATGAAAGTATAAATATTCTAAAAATATATATAGGCAGTAAAATCTCAGACATTTCTCTTAGGAATATTTTCCAGATATATCTTCTTGGGCAAGAGAAATGAGAAAAAATGATAAATGGAACTATATCAAACTAAAGAGGTTTTGCACAGCAAAGGAAACCATCAACAAAATGAAAAGACAGCCCACTGAATGAAGGAATATATTCACCAATATACCTGATAAAGGATTAATATCAAAATTTACAAAGAACTTTAAAAAAAATCAATACCAAAAGACCAAACAATCCAATTTTTAAAAATGGGCAAAAGAGCTGAATAGACATTTTTTTTGAAAAGGACATATAGATGGCCAACAGACATATGGAAAAATGCTCAAAGTCACTAATCATCAGAGAAATGCAAATTAAGACAACAATGAGATATCACATCATAGCTATTAGAATGGCTAACATCAATAAACAATGTGTTGGCAAGGGTGTGGAGAAAAGGGAACTCTCATGTTGGTGTGAATACAGATTAGTACAGCTACTGTGGAAAGCTTTATGAAGTTATCTCAAAAAATTGAAAATGAAAGTGCCTTTTGACCCAGCGATCTCACTTCTAGGAATATATCCTAAGAATCCCAAAGCACTAATTCCAAAGAATATATGCACCCCTATGTTCATTGTAGCATTATTTACAATAACCAAGATCTAGAAACAGCTCAAGAGTCCATCAAGTGGATGAATGGATAAAAAAGCTTGGTAGATTTACACAATGGAATACTACATAGCCATAAAAAATAAGGAGATCTTATCTTTTTCGACAGTGTGGATGGATCTGGAGAGCATTATGCTAAGTAAAATGAGCCAGTCAGAGAAAGACAAGAATCATGTGATTTCACTCATGTGGAATCTTATGAATAAAATTAACTAATAGACAAAGTAGAGACAGATTCATACATGGAGACCAGGCTGACAGCTGTTGGAAAGGAGGGGCAGTGGGTGAAGAGAGTGGAAGAATAGAGTAAAAAATGACAAAAGAAAAAGAGAGAAAAAACTCATGGACATGGAAGACACTGTGATGATTGCTGGGGAGGGGGAAGGTGGAGGAAGATATAGGACGTATAAATAGTGATGGACCTAGACTTGACTTGGGGGGGGTGAACACACAGTATGGTGTACAGAAATGTGTTGTAGAATTGGGCACCTGAACCCTGTATAATTATCTTAACCACAGTAGAACCACAATAAATTTAATTAAAATTTTAAAATGAATTAATTAATTAAATAAGAAGCATGGGACAGAAAAGTATGGGCTTGGAGGCTGTATAGAGCAACAGTTAGTATGTATTTTTCCATTGCATGAGATTCTGTCCTTATTAAAATGCACATAATATGAGGCTATGCTCCAGGCATACCTGCTGTGTCTTTTTGAATTACCCTCATCAATCCGTGGATTAGCTAACAGTAGGGGAGGATAAGACTGATGTTTGTCTGTGCCTGTGTATTTAGATGACTGATGAAAGGAAGCTATAGGGATTAACATTGTGCTTTTACAAGTACAATGATAAGTTTAACACAGAAACAACTTTATTTTTAGTGCATTTCATCTGTGTATTATGAAAGATATATTCATATCATGCTTTTTTGCATTTTTTTCCATTTTTGTAAAATTGAAAGAAACTCATCCAATTTATAAATGAAATTCAAAACTTTATTTGAAAATAAAAGAAGATATTATTTTTGAAAGGGTGAATATAAATAAATCATCAAAATTTTAATAGTGTTCAAAAATAGTTTTAAAACATACTTAACTCAGCCTGACCAGGCGGTGGCACAGTGGATAGAGCATCGGACTGGGATGCGGAAGACCCAGGTTCGAGACCCCGAGGTCGTCAGCTTGAGCGCAGGCTCATCTGGTTTGAGCAAAAGCTCACCAGCTTGGACCAAAGGTCGCTGGCTCGAGCAAGGGGTTACTCGGTCTGCTGAAGGCCCACGGTCAGGGCACATATGAGAAAGCAATCAATGATCAACTAAGGTGTCCCAATGAAAAACTGATGATTGATGCTTCTCATCTCTCTCCGTTCCTGTCTGTCTGTCCCTGTCTATCCCTCTCTCTGACTCTCTTTCTGTCTCTGTAAAAAAAAAAATAAAATAAAATAAAACATACTTAACTCAGTCAATTATTTCTCCAAATAGGTACTTTAAATGTTTTGAACCTCAGTTATAAGAACTAACCTTGGCCAGTTTGGCCATTCAGCAATTTTCATGTTCTTAGAGCAATCTTTGTTAGACTCCTACAGTCAGAGACAGGTGGGTGATCCATGGCACACTACAAGGTGGTATGTTAAAATTAAAACAAGTCTTAGAAAAAATAAACTAAATTCTGTCAAATGTGCCAATGTTTAGTAACAAATAGTCACGCAGTTATTGAGCTTAGGTCTTAAAGTTCTCACTCTCAATCCATACAAAGTTCCACTAGTCCCCTTGCAAGACAGGTCCTCTATAAGGAAGATCAGTCAGCCTTCTATTCAGATCAGAACACAAAATGTTCCATGAAATAGAATAGAAGGCAGACCAAAGTAAGTTGAGACCTAGAATTAGTGCACTTTTCTAAAAGAATTAAGCTCCTAGACTTGGAAAGGGTTTACGCCTTATTCATGTTAGGGCCCACAAAATCTATCTAGCCAAATTAATCTTAAACACCACTCACTTCATCAATGAATAATTATTCTAAGCATCTGTGTTTTTTTTTGTTTTTGGTTTCTTAGAGCTAATGAAACCTCTGATGTAGATTTTGATAATGATACTTAAAATTCCTACATAACTATATATTTTGAAAGTGTGATTTTTTGATTAGAAAACTTAAAATGCTGACCACCTTAAATATGAATCAAAATTAATTTACAGATACATAATTTAAACTGAAGTTTTTAAAAGTATATCACCACACTTATAACATAATAACTTTTTAAATAGATTGATTAAATATCATAAGAGTAGCTTTTTAGATTTGTACTATAATGTTACATCTCTATCAAAAACATATTGATTGAAATATGTAACATTTCAAAGATATCTTATACAAATCATTTCATATATATATATATATATATATATATATATATATCCCTGTTCTTATTATGATAGATGTATTTATTTAGTAGGTGTATCTATTCAGATGTTTCTCTTCAGCTCCTACCATCACTGTAAGGGCAGGAAGCACAGAAAATGAGTTCATTTGAGCCAATGCCCCTTTTGCGCCATTTAAATAATCTTAAATTTCAACCATATAAATCCTTATATATTCAACTAATGCAAATTCTAAAAGTATCTGGAGTGACCTCTTCCAAATTTTAACTCTTTTGACTACATATTACTCTCTCATAAAAAGTATTGGCTGGGGAAGAAAACGAAATCTGAGTTGAAATGAGTTGTTAAAAAAAAATTGGAAGAAAAACAGGAACAAGTTACATGTCTGCCTCTGCCCAAAGAATAACTCCCTGGATGAAAGAGAGAGCTCTAAAATTTATTTCCCAAAGAAAAGTTTAAAGTCACAAAATAGGATGCTAGAGGGAAAATTCTGGTGCTTGCCTAAAAGCTAGGTCTAAATGTAGACTAAAATAAAGTGTTGGGGAAACTTCTCTTCCAGCTAGTGAGATGCATTATGATAATTGTGTGCTTTACACTTTTCAGTTAACCCTTTGTGAATGAGTCAAGTGGTTTGCTTTTAATTGGTATATGGATTCTACTCATATTCCTGGGTCTGCTGTTTTCCTAGAATTAGTTATATACAAATGTTTTTGGAAAACAAATCTTTCCATTCTACTGTTTTACAGAAGAATGTTCACAACAGATCTACTTGAGATTGAGTACCCCTCATGTGGAATCACTGAGTGTTATACTACCTACACACTTATGACTAACAAAATTATACTTTCTTACTCAGACTCTGCTGAACAGTCATATATCCAAATAGCTACTAGAAAACACCTTCTGAAAATATGGCAGGTAACTCAACCATAACTTTTAAAGCCATAATAATGGTTTCCTGCTCGGTCCCCCAAATGGCTTTCCATCCATTCTTCCCATCGAAATTAATGTTTGCAGCATACCTACTGTTATTTAAGTCAAACATTAAGAGTCATTCCCATTTTCTTTGTCCCTTACATTCTACAAGCCAATCTGTCAGCACTTTCTGTGAGTTCTAAATCATCATCTCTGCTACCATTCTTCCAGTTCAAACCTCCGTCTGCTTTCACTCCAAATGCGGTATTTTTTACCTACTTACTCTCCTTTCTTCTACTCTAGCTCTGCTTCTCTGGTTAACAAAGCAACTGAACAATAATAAAAACAAAACAAGACAAAGATAGCATGTTACTTCTTTGGTTAAAAGCCTCTTATGGCTTGTCTTTACTCATGGAATGAATCCAAACCTACAACAATGGACTACAAATCTCCCTAAATCTCTGTCCTCTCAAATCTCACCACCTTCTTGTTCACTCTGGCCACAGAGGCTTTTCTACTGTTCCAAACAGAAAGCCAGCATACCCTAGCCTCAGGAACTTTACACACATCGTTCCCTGTGCCTCGAAAGCTCTGATTCTTGATATTACACTTCTGGTTACTCAGTATCCAAGTCTCAAGCAAAATGCACACCACTATGAGGCTGTCACTACCACCTTATCTCAGGTAGCTCAGCAATACCCTCAACCAGGCACTCTATTCTGAATATAATATAAATTCTTAAAACCAAGGATCTTGCCTCTTTTCTGCTCTATTCTATTTGACTTAGCACTTAGCACATTGTAGGAGTTTTGTTAAGTAAAGGAATGAGGACGCCCACCTGGCAAGATTCTTCTTTTAAGAAAAGGAAGATCAGCCTGACCAGGCAGTGGCGCAGTAAATAGAGTGTCGGACTGGGATGCAGAGGACCCAGGTTCGAGACCCCAAGGTCGCCAGCTTGAGCGTGGGCTCATCTGGTTTGAGCAAAGCTCACCAGCTTGGACCCAAGGTCCTTAGCTTGAGCAAGGGGTTACTCGGTCTGCTGAAGGCCCGCAGTCAAGGCACATATGAGAAAGCAATCAATGAACAATTAAGGTGATTGATGATTGATGCTTCTCATCTCTCTCTGTCCCTATCTATCTCTCTATCTGACTCTCTCTCTGTCTCTGTAAAAAAAGAAAGAAAGAAAGAAAGAAAAGGAGGATCCCAATGCACAATGCAGTTGAGGTACTTAGTAATATGCTGATGTGGCAAACCTGTCCTGGGAGCCCCTCATTAAATCCAGCTCTGAATATTAACTGCCCAGGGAGCCACCAAGGAGCCAATAAGATCAGTTTGATTGTTTCTCATTCCTTTATGGGGAGGGGGAGACTCTTCCTTCTGTTTGGTAAATTAATTCAGGAGGAAGAGAAGTGGCATCATATTCAATGACAAGGGTAGCCTCTGATACCTCGCATTACCTCTAAATTCTCTAAAAAAAAAAAAAAAATCCAAAGGGACTGACTCGATCTCAAGACCCTATGGAAGTCATTCTCAAAGTGTGGTCCTTGAGCCAACAGCAACAATACCATCTGGGAACTTGTTAGAGATGCAAATTCCCAGGGCCCACTCCTGACTTGCAGAATGAGAAACTTTAAATCTGTTTCAGTAAGCCCTCTGCTAAAATATGAGCCCTGCTATAGGGCAACAGTGCCCAACTCTGTACTTTATAGTCATCTGCTAAGCTTTTAAAGTTTTGCATCCTGAGCCCCTCTATTAAAGATTATGATCTAGTTGGTCTGTCATGGGCCAGGGCTATATTTAATTTAATTTCTGCTAAGTGATGCTGATGCATCTCCAACGTTTAGAACCACTGCCCAAGTGTGGGAGCAAGGTAATTTCATGTCTACCCTGGCACTTTGTAAAAGTTTCTCTTAGAAAGGAATATAATTTGGAATTCAAAAATTGTTCGCCTCACAGTTTTACAGTAGGGGAAGAAGGGAAATGACTTGGACTAAAACACAGCATATGGTTATAAATGCTAGGGTTGTATAGCATCATCCAAAGCATCAATTCATAGAGAAGCACATTAAAGCAGTGTAATGTTCAAAACCAAGTTCCGTGGTAAGCATCTGCTATAATAGAATGACTTATTCCAGAAGGAAAGTTTCCTTTCAGGGAAGCATATCATGATATCAAATATGTTTTGAGTTAATGAAAACGCAGGAAGCACCAAGTTAATAAGGCACTTTTAAACCATAAAAGCTAATTTAACTGCACTAAGAATGATAACGCTCTGTACAAAAGGAAGTTTCACAACCTGATTGATCAAATCGAGAATTACTAAGATGCCGCATGGCATCTCCTTTGAAGAAGCTAAGCTGACTGGGAGAAGCAAGCTTCTTTAGAATATAGTTATTTGCTTCTTAATTAAACATGGAATAATTAAAAAGAGGTTTCACTCTATAAGGCCACTGAACAGTTTGTTTGATAAAATTGTTATTATCCTCTAGGCTCTCATTTCCATTTTAGTATTGATTCCTTATATATATATATTTAGAAACATTTACAATAGAGGTTCTTCAGTTTGTGTTCATATATTTTTTAGTTGCCATTAGAAGCAAAATAAAGTTTGAATGTTTATGTTTGCAATAAAAAATTTACTTTGTGTAATATTGAAATTATCTCTTTATATTTTAGCTGCTTCATTTCAAATTGAATTATTTAGCTGAATAATTAAGTGTCAATACTAATGAAATAAAGGTACTTGTTTTCTCATTTTATGGATGTATTATAAAATATAAAAACAGATGTTTTATTATAAATTTTATGAATTGCATCACCTTAAAGGCTTTGCTGAAATTATACTTGATCATAGCTCTTTTAAAACTTCCCCTATAAAATTTGTTCCTTTGTAACATTTTCTTTCCATATAAAAAATGATTACTATTGTGTGTGTTAAGAACTTTTTTAGATCTCCTTAGTTCATTAGACTGCTATATTGTGATTAGCATAATCTATTATATCATTCACTAAATAGAGAATATTGGAAACATGCTACATGCAAGCATTGTGTCACAAGTGGTTCAACTTTCTAATTTTGAAGTTAGATTTGGAGTGTAATACATTTAGAAAATGTGGCTAGTTAAATTTAAAATAATTAAAATAAAGTAATATTACAAATTTAGTTATTCTATCATGCTAGGTACAATTCCAGTGCTCAATAGTCATGGCTAGTGGCTACCACATAGGACAGAAAAGAGACAGAACATGTCTGTCATCACACAAAGTTCTGCTGGGCAGTGCTGTATAGTCTAGTTTGTGAAGAAATATATATATATTAAAAGTATTAGTTTCAGCCCTGGCTGGTTGGCTCAGTGGTAGAGCGTCGGCCTGGCGTGCAGAAGTCCCGGGTTCGATTCCTGGCCAGGGCACACAGGAGAAGCGCCCACTGCTTCTCCACCCCTCCCCCTCTCCTTCTTCTCTGTCTCTCTCTTCCCCTCCCGCAGCCAAGGCTCCATTGGAGTAAAGATGGCCCGGGCGCTGGAGATGGCTCCTTGGCCTCTGCCGCAGACGCTAGAGTGGCTCTGGTCCTGACAGAGCGACGCCCCGGAGGGGCAGAGCATCGTCCCCTGGTGGGCAGAGCGTCGCCCCCTGGTGGGCGTGCCGCATGCGGGAGTCTGTCTGACTGTCTCTCCCCGTTTCCAGCTTCAGAAAAAAAAAAAAAAAAAAAAAAGTATTAGTTTCTCAGATATTTTAGAATAATTCTAAGAATTTTAAAATAGAATAAAATTAAATATTAAAGAAATAAAGAAATATTATGCCACACATGGGGTATTCTTAAAAAATAAAAGACACTCTAGAAGAGGATCCCTAAGTGTACAACATATACTATAATATTTCCTATTAGAGTTGGTTGTCTAGAGGTTCAGTATAGCTCAGTGCCATAACTAGGTCGTAAGGGATTTTAAAGCCATATCTTCTATTTTATCCAGTGTTCTCAAAGCGCCCAAAAAAATGGTATACATATAGAGGACATTCAGTGAATCTTTACTAAAAGCACTAAAGAAATTGAAGCAAGGAGAGACTTTGAATATTGGCTATTAACTTGCATAATCATTTGTGACTCCTGGTTAATCTAGCTCTCCACCATATGTCATTTTAAATAGTAGTAGGTCGTGACCTTCCTCTCAGTCAGATACTTCATGGTAGAGTCACAAGACCAAAGTGCACCTTTCTGAACTACCTACACGAATGTGGAGCTCCAATTCCCCATTATAGCCTCTTTATACTTGCTACAAGATCAACCAAAGTAAATATAGACTGGCTCTCCAGGCTTCTCATAATTTAATTATTCAGCTTGAATTACCATATAACTTCCTACAATGAAGGCCCATCTCCAACTATCTCTGGGCTTTTTTTTCCCCCTTATTTTAGGGGATGAATACTTCAAACACACACACGTTCATAAATATTCACAAACACGGTGATGAAATCCCTTCCTAAATCAGTGACATAGTTTTGTTTCAAAATATTTGCAGTGCATAATTTTATAAGGTACCTTGACCTTTCGTTTAAAGTTCAATTCAATAAAGATTATCTTATTCAGAAAGAATTATCTTTGAATATTAGTTTAAAAGCTAGAGAAGCACACACAAACAGCTTCAGGTAGGGTAGGAAATACTGAGACAACTTTGGTCTGAAAATCTTCCTTTAATGTATCCCATGTTATTTTGAGATATGCTTGGAGGGCATGCTTTTCAGGGCAGAACCAGCATAAGTGTAAAGCTATGCGTGGACACCTGTTAAGCCCTTCTGTGCCATCTGCTTCCAGGAATGTACACATGACTTTAATATAGTTGCTGCTATTGGAGGTAGTTGTACTAGGATTGAGACTACAATTCCCACAAAAATAAAGCCACAATAACATATTAACTCTCACCTGTCAGAATGGCTATCATCAATAAATCAGCAAACAGCAAGTGCTGGCAAGGGTGTGGAGAAAAGGAAACCCTCATGTACATACAGTTGGTGGGAATGCAGATTGGTGCAGCCACTGTAGAAAGCAGTATGGAGTTATTTCAACAAATTAAAAATGGAACTGCTTTATGACAATGGTTCAAATTTTGCAAATATATCCAAAGAAACCCGAAGCACTGTTTTGAAAGAATATATACATGTCTATGTTCATTGCATCATTATTTACAGAAGCTAAGGTCTAGAAACAGCCCAATCAACCATCAGTAAATAATTGGATAAAAGTGCTGTGGTAGATTTACACAATGGAATACTACCCAGCCATAAAAATGAAGGAAATCTTACCTCTTACAAAAGCATGGATGAACCTGGAGAGTATTATGACAAGTGAAATAAGCCAGTCAGAGAAAGACAAGTACCATATGATTTCACTTATATGCAGAATCTAATTAACAATATAAACTAACAAACAAAGTAGAAACAGACTCATAGATACAAAAAACAGACTACAGCTGTCAGAGGGGAGGCGTGTTGAGGGGGGCTTGGTAAAAAAGATGAAAGGATTAAAAAAAAAAACCTCATAATCACAGGCAGCAATATAATAATTACCAGAGGGAAAGGTGGTGGAGAGGTAGAAGAGGGTAAAAGGGCAATAAGTGGTGATGGAAGGAGCCTTGACTTAGAGTGGTGAACACACAATACAATAGACAAACAATAAAATTACATAATGTTATTAACCAATGTCACTCCAATAAATTTAATAAAAATAAAAATAAAGAAATAATATTAAAATTAAAAAATAAAAAGAAATTTATCTCCAAAGGCAGTTGTGTCTCTAAGTGCAAGCTTCGTTTTTATAAACTGAGATGGAAATCCCTGATATCTAGAGATGACAATGTAAGGTTCTTCTGAATAATCCTTCTAAGTTTTATCAGCTTTGCAAAATGTTACTAAGTGTGGGTATTCAGTTTAAGAGATGTTTTAACTCTTAAAAGTGTGATTGTGGCCTGACCAGGTGGTGGCGCAGAGGATAGAGGGTCGGACTGGGATGCCAGGTTCGAGATTTCTAGGTTGCCAGCTTGAGCACAGGTTCATCTGGTTTGAGCAAGGCTCACCAGTTTGAGCCCAAGGTCTCTGGCTTGAAGAAGGGGTCACTCAGTTTGCCGTAGCCCCCGGTCAAGGCACATATGAGAAAGCAATCGATGTACAACTAAGGTGGCCGCAATAAAGAATTGATGCTTCTCATCTCTCTCTTTTCCTGTCTGTCTGTCCCTATCTGTTCCTCTCTCTGTCTCTGTCACACACACACACAAAAAATGAGTGTGATTGTGGCTGAAAAGGGTGGTGGAATGGTAGTGATGTAGTTCAACGGTTTGGGAGAGAGAAGAATGCCCTAGTTGTTTTAAGACATAGCCTGACCTGTGGTGGCACGATGGATAAATCATCAACCTGGAACGCTTAGGTCACCAGTTTGAAATCCTGGGCTCCTGGGCTGCCTGGTCAAGACACACATGAGAGTTGATGCTTTCTGCTCCCCCCCCCCTCTCTCTCTCTCTCTCTCTCTCTCTCTCTCTCTCTCTCTCTCTCTCCCTCTCTCTCTTTCTCTAAAATGAATACACTAAAAAATATATATATATACTTAAATAGATATCTATTTAAGTTTTTACATCATAACATTTAAAAATGAACAAAGGAAATGTTTATAAAAGTGTTTATAGATAAAGGAAATATAATTCAATTATTGAAAACAAAATGTAACGACTTTTAATACATCTTATTGTTAAACATTTATAGGATCGTGAATAGTGCTTGGGAATTTTATAAATGAATATCCCAATACCATGCATGTTCTTGTGTGTATGAATGTTCATCTCTGTGTTTGATTTAATGGGAGCCATTGGCCAAATTTTTGTCCCATTCGTTTTAACGCCTTGTTTAATATGCATCTTTGAAAGAAAATAGGCAAAGAAATGTCTATTAACTAACTTCTAATGAAGTTATTAGAGAAAAATTGTGACAGAGAAATTGGAACTTAAGAAAACAAGCTTGATGATGCCTAAACTTGATTTATAGACAAGAGAGAAAAGAATTTTAATTAAGCTTTTAAAATTTTAGTAACATTAATAGCAATAAAATATACCAATACTTCTCAAACTACTTGAGGTTAATTAACACATTTTTGGTTTTATTTTGCTTTATTTTCCAATCCTTTGGGGTCCAATAATTTGGTAAAATATCATAAAAGTCAATAACTAGAATCAATAACTTTAAAAAGGCATACAAAAATACTAGCCAGATTTTCTTTATTCTTTCATTCAAAATAATTATAAAGTTGTCATAGAAGTTACTGAAAACATACCCCCACTTTATATGATTCTTTTATTAAATAACAATGAAAAAATTTGTATGATGGCTGTGATCTCTGGGCCACATTTTAAATAACATTGCTTTACATGGGTGAATGTTCAAGAGTAATGACATATCTACAGAAAATATTACATATATATGTTGTGTTTTTATTTTGATTTTGATAATAATTTTTTGGGGGGGTATTAATATTTTTCTGAAGCTGGAAATGGGGAGAGACAGACAGACTCCCGCATGCGCCTGATCGGGATCCACCCGGCATGCCCACCAGGGGGCGACGCTCTGCCCACCAGGGGGCGATACTCTGCCCCTCCGGAGCGTCGCTCTGTTCCGACCAGAGCCACTCTAGTGCCTGGGGCAGAGGCCAAGGAGCCATCCCCAGCGCCCGGGCCATCTTTGCTCCAATGGAGCCTCGGCTGCGGGAGGGGAAGAGAGAGACAGAGAGGAAGGAGAGGGGGAGGGGTGGAGAAGCAGATGGGTGCTTCTCCTGTGTGCCCTGGCCAGGAATCGAACCCGGGACTTCTGCACGCCAGGCCGACACTCTACCACTGAGCCAACCGGCCAGGGCCTTGATAATAATTTTTTAAAATAACAAGCATTTTCTGTTTTATCTAGTAGACCACAAAGTATAGATGTGTAAGTGCTCCACATCTGTGCTTGTGTTTAAGATCAAGTCAGCAACAGGGAATATTATTCTATATGTCAATGTCTGATGAACAGAGACAAGGGGCAGCTCAAGAATCTGATACTTTGAGCAGCCACCTCTATTAAGTGGGAAAGCTGGGCATTAAATCTAATTCTTTTAATTCCTACTTTACTGTGCTTTATTTGGTTTTAAGACAAATGCATACCAGAATAAAATTATTTATATAAATCTTTTATTTTGAAATAGATTTTATGATTTTAGTGTATGATAAATAATAAAGCAAGACTGTTTTAATCAAAACTTATATAACATTTTCCCCAGAGTACACTACTCTTATTTGTATAATTGCAAATTTTAATGCAAAATTCAAAACAAATAATAGAATATTTGTAAAGTCCACCTTGGATTGACTTTTTTAAATACCCTATGGGAAAACATATTAAATGTATTAGAGACATAATCCATTTTCTCAAGTTTACAAATTTTCATTCTGGTTATTTTTGGGGGGGAGGGGAGAAATAGTTACAAACATGTAAAATGCAGAATAAGATTTTATATCTCAATAGGCCAACTTCTGCATTTCATAATTATATATACTGAGAGTTCAAAGAAGAGGAAGCTCAAGCTCAATGTTAACTGACATGATTATAAAGAACAGCCTCACTAAAGAATCTGACCAAACTTCCATATGAATTGTGTTTCCTTCCTTCCATAAAAAATAATTAAATATATAGTATTGTTGTATGAATAATACTCTAATACAGAGCATCTAAACATTAATCATGATATAAAAAATAAAATAAAAACTTTTTTATGTCTCATGTATTTAGTAAGAAAGACTTGGAAATCAAGTATATGTTCCCTATTTTGAACATGGTGATGATTTCACAAGTATATACATATGTTAAAACTCGTCAAATTATACTCTCTGTGAAATGCATTGTTTGTTAATTATACCTCACTAAATTTGTTTTTAAATAAGTTGAATACATATGTACCAGAATCTTAATAATGATTAGTGTTCTGTATGATAAATTCATTGATAATTTTAGTTCCATTTTTCTCACATTTTCCATGTTGAAAAACATACTCTTTGACACCGGGATTTCATGTTTCAGAATCTATTAATAACAATGTATGGCCAGTAGCCACAGCCATCCCGGTCGTGGCCATGGAGGTGCAGGTTCCCATTAGATTCAGACAAATGGTAAAAAAAAAAAAACAGCGGAGTCAAAAACTGGTGGGCAATGCTTTTATTTTAGCCTCACAACCAGCTGGCGAGTAAAAGCAAACACACAGAGGGCACTAAATCTCACTCACCTGTTCTCTGGTTCCACAACCAGAAGAATCTTTTCTGGTTTTTCCTAGAATCAAAGGCCCCCTCACCAGTCTAAATCACCTCTGGTTTCCCATCTGCCAACATGGCTTCCTACACTCTGCACAAACTGGCTTCTCCTTATGCACCCTGCCATCTTGGCTGCTTCTTTTCCTCAGCACATTTCCTCCCTGCTTTCACTCTGCAAAAACATGGCTTCCTTCTTTTCCTTTCTTTCCTCCTTCTTAAAACTTGTTGGCATGTTAAACCCCTCCTCCAGCACACATTAGCATAACAAAACCCCTTCCCAAGCAAGAAGGTAATTAGCAGTATCACCTGGCAGCGCCATTCCCGTGGGCAGCACCATTTTTAACAAAGTGAGCATAAAATCACATTTTACAAACTTATTTGCCCAACAAACAAGTTCTAAGATGAACAAAAAGTAACACACAGCTTACGAGTTACAATGTTGATAAGACGAAATGTTTAGAAGCAACTTAAATACTGAATGGTAGAAGTTAGATAAATAGATTGTGAAATATATATAATGAAATAAAATATAGCTAAAATAATCATGAAATGGCTTCATAAAAAAAGGTTGACTAAACAAAATAGCATAAAACCAAACTTTTTACACTACAATAACAATTTCTTAAAGATTTAAAGACAGTGAGAAAAGATGAATCAAAATATGACTGTGAGTTTCCTTGGGAAATTAGGATTATAGGTAATTTTTATTTTTCCTTTTTATGCTTTATTTCATATTCAAAATTTTCTACCATGACTATTCACTTCTCTCATTAAAAAAATTAGAAAATGACTAAAAGAAAATTTCCCAAATAATTTATCTCATCTTTCAATGAGATGATTTTTAAAAGAATCCTCTCATAGAGGATTTCAAGCCCATCAAGAAAATTGTTCAGAAATGTTGAGAGTCTTATGGTGAATGTGACAAGGTTATATTTGAGCTTTTGACATGTTCATCATTCACATTTCAGTGGTCCCTAGTCTGTCTGAACAGAGAGATGAATTCATTAGTGATGAGTAAATAAAAAACTGACTTTCTTTCTAAATTAATATAATGACACACTTTCATGATGAATTTTCTAAATCATTTTGGGTTATACCTTTGTCTCTATGAGTTCAATTATTTTTGCCATAAAAAGCTTTTTTTTTTCAGAGACAACCTTTACCCATTTTTCATAGCCTAATTTAACTATAAAGCTGTTACAATCCCATTTTAAAGCTGATAAAAAAAACTGCCTTTTAATCTATTTGAAATCTTTGAAATTAGGTGGTATAATATTCATAGATATAACCTTACCAATTATAAGGAGGGGAAAAAGTCTCAAAAAATATATATGGCTTTAACCTTGAAACCTGACAAGTGTTTGGATAAGAAAGAGATGAGCCATTTTTATGTATTTAAATTTCTCTAGTTTCCTAGTGCCTGTGTGTCGCTGCTATGATCAGTCTTTGGCACTTATCTTCCACTAAATGTGTGAAAACATATGTTTCCTATTGTTAGTGATACAATAATGTTTTACTTAAGACTTGCAGAATCTGAGAAAGTTTCACATTAGCATTCCCTAGTTATTTCTATGTGTATGTTTTCACACCTTTCTCTTTATAGGTAATCAAGATAGTGTGAAAATTCAGACTGAGGCTTAGAACATTATCGTTTACTCTAAATCTTTTAGAAAAGGTCCCCAAGATGTATCACAAGTGGATACTATATCTTATATTTTAAATGAATACCTGCTGAGACTTTTTATTTTACCATGCCATCTACCAACCGAATGCCAAGATTTTGACTTAAGACGGTGAATAACACAAAACCAAAATAAGAGAAATCTTAAAAATCAATTTTCTTGGGGCTTTATTTTTTTGAACCATTATTTTCTAGCATTTTACCGATTCATTTGTCTTTGAATTATTTATGATACATTTTCTTACACTAACCCATTTTTAAAATAGCATTTAATCTGCCTCTTTTTCCTCTTTTTCTGACATTTACTTCTACCCTATGATTGCTGTTGTCTCTAACCCTGAGCAGGTGTTTCAGGAAACAGTCCAATATCACCTTATAAAAGTTCTACAATAGCCTCTATGTTAATATTATTTATCCTTCCATCTTGTTACCAAAATAATGTGAAGGTTCTTTTTTTTAAATCTCAAAGTTATCTCTCCATACACACACGCGCACGTGCGCGCGCGCACACACACACACACACACGCGCGCGCGCGCAATAGGATAGCCATTTTAGCCATTTTAGTTTGAGTTACCTAAAGCTCTGCTTATAGATATCACTTCCTACATGCCATCTAAAGTATAGTTTGGGAACTGTGGGAGCATAGTAATGCATTTTCTGTTTCTTCCTGTTTGCATTTGCACATCACTTTTAACTTGGAGGCAGTTTTATTCTATTTGCTGCACAATTAGCCTTATATTTAGTTTGGTTTCAAGGGTGCCTTTGGCTGCTTTGGTGGAATGTTTTGACAGACTGTTGGCTTTGTAAATTCTAATGCATTTCACATAACTTATCTCTCAGTTATCGTAGAATAATATATAATAGGGTTGGTGACTTTCCACTTGTTTACCAATACGAAGAAATGTTTCCAATTGATCTGCATTGCACCTGTGGCTTATTTCCCTGTGTTGACAAAATCGTGAACTGGAAGGAGGATGAAGCATAATGCTATTTCTTAGTACATTCTTGGTAGTAAGTTGGCTCTAAATGTGCTGAAGGATATAGTGTATTTCTGCTATAATATCTCTCTGGGAAATCCCATTTAATTTGAATTATAATCATCAAAGATAACAGCAAGAGCATAAACCCAAATTTCTCAGAACTTTTAAGAACAAGTATTTCAGATAGTTCATAAGAATTAAGATGCTTTTGGCTACACATAACAGAAGTCTGAATTCCAATTGACTAAAACAATAAGAAAACAAATCATCTCGATTGACTGGAAATTCAACTATGGAGTGGGCTTCCAGGCAGGCTGATTCAGTGATGTCATCAAGGGTCTGGGTGCTTTCTATCTCTGTGTCCTGTAATTCTAAGTATGACTATCTCCTTAGTGTAGTAGCAAGATGGCTTCAGCAGTCCTAAGCATTATCTTTACATTTAGTAATACCCAGGGGACATTCCTATGGCTATCTTATAGAAGCAAAGAAATGTTCTCTTAGCCCTTGGAAGACTTCCCATTATACTTCAGGTCAAAATTGAGTCATATGCTGGTTATAGAACCAATCATGAGCAAGATTACCCTTGAAACAACCCCTTTTTAAAATGCAAATGAGTTCCATTTCCCTTGAGACATATGGCTACTTGGAATTGAGAAGATATCTGATCAAAATTGGGATTCTAATTGTACAAAAAAGTACCAAAATGAATGCTGGGTAGGCAACAAATAATGTGTACTACCTGGTTTTGTCATTTGTAACTGGACCCTAAAATAATACAGGGACAATGAAAGGCCCTGTGGCCAACTTGCTATGACCAACATGTGCTTCTAAAGCAAAAGAAATGGACAATGAGATTGCCCATCTTTGGGTCCAAGTCTGAAATAAGTCATATAATTCCTTAGTGAACAGATACTATAGTTTGGCTCATTTGACATCCCTTCCAACCTCATTTTTCTGTTCTATAGATACTTGAAATTAATGTCCTTGATTTTGCAGCCTCTCTAGCAGCTTGGTTTGGCCATAAGCAGAGTTCTGGCCAATGCGATTTAGGTAGAAGTCACTGGAGCAGGCTTCCTTTCCAGGCAATAAAGGTCATATTTGGATATAATGATTGAAAGTGTAACATTTGCCTTGAAACTGGGAAAATAAAAGTCACTTGTTAAGGATAGTAGAGCGAATAGGAAGCTAGGATCTCACTGACATCACTGAGCATGCCATTCAAGCCATGAACTATCTAATTATGTGAAAAAACATAAGCCATAATAGTAGCTGAAAGTGATACTAGAAAATATAGTGTCCAATTCCTCATATATAGTCACTAATATTTTATCTCACTTAGCCTTTTCTTGTTTCCTAAAAGCCAAATTTGAGAAACTCCTCAAATAGCATATATCACAAATAACTAATATAAACCCGGAATCCAACTAATTACATTCTTGGTGTCTAAGCAGAGATAATTGTGGCTGAATCTGGAAGGCATCATTTGTATGAATAAAACATCGCATACATGTACTACCACACTTTTCAAAAATCAGCAGTCCAGTTTGAGCTGGCATGTCAGTCTTATTAAGACACTGAATACAACTTAACTGAAGAAAGAATAGTTAATTATATCTTGTCATGTAAACTGATCTGGAAATAGGTCTGACAATATCAACATGCATGAATGTATTCACGTTCCAGCAAGGAAGTGCAAATTTATAGTAAGGATTCTTTGTTTAGCAATAATGTTGAACAGCTAACAGTCAAATAGTAAGCAGTCTTTTCTTTCTGTATTTGATTAAAAATAAAAACCACACAAATTGCTTAGAAAAACAGAACGTTTGACTCCATGCAACCAGATGACAAAAGAAATTAGCTGGAGAAAAATTTATTCTCAACCAATAAATTAAATGTACCTTTAAAATATACCAGTATAGGGAAAAACTATTTTCAGTTTAGAATTACAAATTCCTCAACTGCTTTAATACCACAGCTTCCTTCCATTTGCCTCTCAATTGTTCCTGCTGGGGCTTTGGCTGCAGTCTATTGACATAGATAAGAGGTTCCATTACCTTTGAAACAAAGCCAGCAATCACTTTTCAAAAGGCATTCATGTTATCAGTATGTACTGCTAATATTAAACCTTCATTATGTGACTGCATGAGTGCACACACCTACTCATTGGGATAAACTTACATTTCCAAATTGGAAAGAAAAGCTCGTAAAATTAAGACTTGAAAAAGTTCTTCAGTATAGATGTGATCTTAATTAAACTTGGGACAAAAAGGTCCCTGTGCGATATTTTACCAAGATATTTATGTTAAAGATAAGGTTCTGCTGCATTTGGGATCTGATTTCCATCAAAATACCTCATAATTATCTAATTGCCTCCAGGTAAAACAAGAATAGGAAGGATTAATTTAGATAAATATGAAGAGGCTTTAAAGTGTGCCCATTCATACACTTATAAATATTAATATAAGCTGTTGTGTGCTATATGGACAGTTTATTCTCCTAGGTAACACTGACCATTAATGTGTGTCATGAGGAAGAGATGAAATATTTAGGATTTAGTAATGTACTGGGGCATTCGCCACTAATAGGTGTACACAAAATTCAAAGAGTATGATTTTGAAACTTCTCATATTACTATTTTGAGCAGTATAATACTTTCTTTAAATCAGAGCTTACAAGGATGCCCAATGCAGAATACGGGGGGGGGGGGGGAGCAGAACACTGGGTTGAAGCAGAGCTAGAGTGTTTAAAAACTGGTCTTCTTGGCTTGACCTGTGGTGGCACAGTGGGTAAAGTGTCGACCTGGAACGCTGAGGTGGCCAGTTCAAAATCTCGGGCTTGCCTGGTCAAGGCACATATCAGAGTTGATGCTTTCTGCTCCTCCCCCTTTCTCTCTCCCTTTCTCTATTCCTCTCTCTAAAATGGATAAATAAAATCTAAAAAGAGGCCCTGGCCAGTTGGCTCAGTGGTAGAGCGTCGGACTGGCGTGCAGAAGTCCCGGGTTCGATTCCCGGCCAGGGCACACAGGAAAAGCGCCCATTTGCTTCTCCACCCCTCCCCCTCTCCTTCCTCTCTGTCTCTCTCTTCCCCTCCCGCAGGGAGGCTCCAGTGGAGCAGGCCTGGGCGCTGGGGATGGCTCCTTGGCCTCTGCCCCAGGCACTAGAGTGGCTCTGGTCGCAAAAGAGCGATGCCCAGAGGGGCAGAGCATCGCCCCCTGGTGGGCAGAGCGTCGCCCCCTGGTGGGCGTGCCGGGTGGATCCCAGTCCGGCGCGTGCGGGAGTCTGTCTGACTGTCTCTCCCCGTTTCCAGCTTCAGAAAAATACAAAAAAAAATCTAAAAAGAAAATAAACTGGTATTCTTGCCTTGCGCATTACCCCAGAGTGGCCCCTGAGGCACCTCTGCAGAGCTATGAGAATCCTTCATTGGGTCCTGAAGAAGCTTGGGACCCAAATATTTCTCTGCTGTTCTAATAAATGTACTTATTTTAGCTTCCATGAGGACAATTTAGGTTGCCAAGAATTGGGAAGAACCCCTCTCCCAAAAAAAATGGGAAGTGTCCTGAGTTCCACCTGTACTTTCTGCTCTTTCTAGTCCTCTTAGGACATCTGATTACTCGTATAAAAGTGATGTATTAATGGTCCTTGGGATGTCCTAATTGGGAGTTTCCTCTCACACTTTACTGCTTTAGTAGCTGTGTAAGTTCATACTGCTATCAGGTTACTACACTATAGAGATATTTTTCCTTATTTCTTTTTTCCTCTGTTTTCCATTTGGACTTCTTTTTTCTCTTGTATCATACAGTGTTGAAGTGTGTGTGTGTGTGTGTTTCCTGACCTGAACTTTAAAATCTTCTAATTATCTTTGGGCCAATCCAAAGAGGTCCATTGAACTTATATTAATGTTACTCTAAAACATTGCTGGTGAAACCTGTAAAAGCATAGGAAACTATAGAAATGGAGTGATTGTGCTATTTTGTCCTATTGATCTGAGTTTCATTAAGCAGAGAAATAGTCTCCATGGTGTACATAAAGAATCACACAAGAGGTGACACAGCCACAAGTGCTGCTTTTGCAGACCAGCTACAAACTGAAACCTATTGCTCATATCACGAGCTACCTACAGGGTCCCTTTATGCCTTTACTTCAGATTGTACACACACCTTCATCTCTCCTGGTTGACTTTACCATTAATTGAATTAAGTAATTAATATTACCTAGTCGAATCTGGGCTGACATTCAACACAAGTAAAGAGAGAGAGGGCTGAAATTATACATCTGGGTTTCTATACAATATACTAGGCTTTCTGTACCAACAGTATTCACTTAGACCCTGATGTATTATGGTGTATTCCATTAGGAAATAGTTGGCAAAGTCAAGAGGACCACAGGGAAGGGGGGGAGAGAATATGATAACCTGTTGTGGCCTTTAATAAAGGGGCACAACCAACCAGAAGGCACCCAGCAGATAACTGGGAGAATAAATATCTTGACCCTGTTTCTATCCCACTCTCTTTGACTCCTCCTGAACATACCCAAACTGAACCCAAAGTTATTTCCTGGAGCACAGAGGAAGGTAAAGAAGGATTGGAAAGTGGAGGAATAAATGGGAAAAATAATCCAGCACTCTTGGAAATGTCTTTCCCAGATAAATATTTTCATCTGGGAATGCCTAATATCAATAAACAAAGCTACTATTTATCTAAAATTTACCCTATTCTAGTCTCTGTACTAAGCCTTTATAGACATTATTTTAGGTTATGTCCCATCTAACAGTATTAAACTCTAACTACTATTGTTCTTCAAATTTTACCCATGAGGAGAGTAAGGTTCAGAAAGTTGGAGTAACTTTCCAAGGTCTTACATGCAAGTAAATATTAGAACCAAATCAGAAGCCTAAGTGTGACTCTATAACTCATGTTTTTAATCAATTTTTATGCAGTCTTTTATTGATACCCAGGTAACATTCTCAGGTAACTCATGTTTTGTTTGTCTGCTGAAATTCTTGAATTCTTAGATTGCTTTCCATTAAAATATAAGGTTGAACCTATAGAGATCCATATTGTCGTTTAATTGCAGCAACATTGAGGAGACAACCACAAAGCTTTTGTCCTTTGTGGGAAGATGATATACCATACAGAAGTTTTGATGGAGGGAATAAAACATTTAGCATAATATCTGCAGATCTAAGTATTAAGCAGTTAAATGATAAATGGGAGACTTTACAAAAATTTTAAAAAATTTAATCCTTATTCAGGCAAATAATAATGTGGCCCAACCCATATTAGCCCATTTTTAACAGATCATTTCTCTCTAACTCAAATACCATAGAGAATGGATTTTGAAGTTACATCCTTACTTAGAGCATTCGTTTACTTCCTTCCCGCAGGTCACTTACAAGATGCCACTTATTTATGACAAATTTCTACCGTGACATAACCCATGTCATTAGCCTGGGTCATTACAAGTCTATATTCAAGCTCATTCTATTCAAATGGCTAGGACTAGATCTATTTAGAAAATTAACTTTTAAGTATGAAACTATTTTCTGCAACAATAATGGCTTTCTGTTTCAAAGGGAAATTATTGTTATCTAAAGATACTAATTATTCTAAACCAGAACAGACATAGTCCTATACATTCAGAATTTTATTCATAGTGCTCCAACTTTCTGTTGAATTACAATAAAAGGTAGAATGGATCTGGACAGGATTTCATTTTCTGTTGAGAGCAAGTTGATTCTGAATTGAATTTATTTTGTATGCTGTTGAATATACCATTCAATCTTTCAGCAATGTGTGTGTACAACATTTAAGTGTCAGAAAGAAACAAAGTTATTTTAGTAATCTTCTAACTCCTAGTTTATAACCATTCATATGGAAGCCAGAAAATGCAGTCTAGGATTTCAAATTTTTATATTTATTATTTTTATCATCAGATTCCATAGTGTGGGAAGCCTTGGACTCTGCATTTTTGATAAGCTTCAATACATTATTCTTAGATATAAGTTCCAGGAATCATTCTTTGAGTGGTATAATTTCAGCCCTCTCTCTCTTTACTTGTGTTGAATGTCAGCCCAGATTTGACTAGGTAATATTAATTACTTAATTCAATTAATGGTAAAGTCAAGCAGTGTGGATAGCCAAGAAATCTTCTCTACTGAGTCAAAAGAATGATGTGCCCAACCAGAGTCTGATCATTACTACCATTATCCCACATTGAGCACTACAGTTTTACGTTGTCAACTTGAGATATCTTATATTAAGTTAAATGATCCAACTTATATTATATGCTGACACATTTCCAAAGACAAATCACTTCCATGGCAGTCCCTTTCATGTGTTTAATTACACTTGGGTTCCAATCCAATTCAAAAATTATGTCTACAAAGCATGGCATTTATTCAGCTAAAGCAGTGGTAGTCAACCTGGTCCCTACTGCCCACTAGTGGACATTCCAGCTTTCATGGTGGGTGGTAGCAGAGCGACCAAAGTATAAATAAAAAGATAGATTTAACTATAGTAAGTTGTTTTATAAAGATTTATTCTGCCAAACTTAGCGAAAATCCGACATAAAGTACTTGGTAAGTAATTATTATTATATGCTTTAACTTGCTGTAACTCTGCTTTATAAATTTTATAAAGTAAAGTTACTTCCCTACTTTATAAATCACCATTACTGTGGAACCAGTGGGTGGTTAGAAAATTTTACTACTACTAACAGAGATACAAAAGTGGGCAGTAGGTATAAAAAGGTTGACTACCCCTGAGCTAAAGGTTTGAATGCTCCTTTCTTCCTAAGGAGGAACACACAAGACTAATTTCTATACAAGTAATTGCAGGTGCAGGTTAAGTTTGCAATCTTAAAAAAGGAAGTGTTTCAGTGAAAAGGAAATTAAATGAGAGGGTTAAGTGCATAACTTGGAAAGAATATCTGAATCACCTCTTATTTTCCAGCCTGTTTTAGAATTAATCTTTCCTATGAGTTGGGGTCACATTACCAGCTGTGTTACTCTTAATAGAAGTAAGTTGGGGATAGTGTGGGGAGGCAGAAACAAAAAATGATAGAAAAAATAGCCAAACAACCACCAAGACATAGTAAGTCTTTCTAAAGCCAGCAGGAAGCAGGTAAAGATCTACACAATAACAGGATAAATAAAAATGCATTACAGTAAAAATAATGGAATGCTTTCCTGTCCACTAAAGACTATCCCATTCCATATTTAGGTCTCTCTTTACTCAGTTCACTTTGGAATAAACTTTATCAGCTGACATTTCAGTGGTCATTTTTGTTATTAGAAAATATTTCCAAGTTTTAAAATCTGGCACAGAAGTGTCTTTTAGGAGTATCAACATTAGTAAGATGGGTAACTTGAGGCTACCTTTCCTCCAGTGTGATTTCTCTAGCCACTTTTGTCCTAATAAGCTCCAGGAGATGCTAATGCTGCCTGTCTATGACCATACTTTGAGAGCCACCGATCTCAAATATACTGCTTACTTCTAGTAAATATAGTATGCTGTGCATAATCAATTTTCCTTTTTACCCATAGTCATTGATCTGTACTTTACACATTGAATGAAAAGGAAGAATTTATTCCATAAAATTTTATTGAGAATCTGCTAAGTGTCAGTTATGGGGAAATACATCTCTTAACAGCAGAGACAAAGCAGAGCTTATATTCAAGTAGGAGAAGATATATAATAAGTAGTAAATAAGGGTGTGACATATCAGGTGGTGATATATTGTATGAACAAAACTGAGAGAGGATATAGGGCTATAAACAATGGGAAGAGTTCAAGTCACCAGAAAAGGACTCTGAAGAGGTGAGGTTTGATCAGTGAGAACAGGAAATGCAGATTCAATGCACATTGTGGTAAAATCATGGAGTCACACCAAGCAGAGTTGATAACTTACCACTGGCCCTGTTCTAGTTATTTAAACTGGGTCAAATTTCTTAACCCCTCTCTATGCCTCAGATTTCCTATCTGTAAAATATTGTTTTGAAAATTAAATTAGGTAGTATATGTAATGCATTTAAAGCCATGTATGACATATGGTATTATGTAAGAGGTGAACTTACTATGAGGAACAAAGTTAAAATTAAGTCTCCTCATTTATATGGTCCTCTTTTGAGGTTCTCTATAGGATTTTGTATACAAAGTGTCTTATTATTTTTATAAAGATGTTCTGAAATTGTATAAGCCTCAGGCCTTATATAACCTGAATCTGCCCTTG